>NC_091951.1:312053002-312353002 GCF_031021105.1 Erythrolamprus reginae
CATTTGGTGAGTATCCTGCAGTTGCTTTATTGTAGCACACAGTTTTGTTAGTTTTATCTGCTTTGTGGCAAGATCCTATTTTTCTAGCTGTCGTAAAATAATTTTTGAGAAATTACTACTGAAATACTATCATCAACCATAATATTCTTTTACTACTGTTCTCAAACCAGTTTTGTCTTCAGATTTTTTTTCTTTAAGGCTTAAGTTAGGTCCTACCTTTGAAGAATCCAAGTCAGTATGATGGTTCATTAGTTTGGGGTCGTATCCATTATGTCTTACTTTGATAACAGGATCGAAAATTTCAGCAAATACCTGTTAATAAATAAAGTATATAATTTTCTCATGTTTCCTTTGTATTTAGTTCTCCCCCTCCATGTGATTTCTTTTCATTTCGTAATCATTTATTTTGTAGATTATTTATTTGGTTCAGGCTATCCGTGCTCATAAATCAGTCTGAAGAAGTGCGCAAAATTCTCAAGAATATAAAACAACCACAAACATGCTTAACTTTCTTGGTACTTCTTTGAATCTGACTTGTTTTGAATAATTTTTAACAAATGCCACTTTGCTTCCTTGCACAAGATCCTCAAGCATGTTGTGGCATCTCAGCTCCAGGAATTCTACATTATATTGATTATCTAGACTCATTTAAATTTCACTTCAAGCATTTTGAGAAAAGAAAACTATGACATCCAGATAGGCGATTGATGCAGAAACCTAGCTTTGGGGATGGGGGAAAATTCTTGGGTGCTTTTACTTTGAATTCTGAATGCTGTGTTGAACCATTGCCCATTTTCTAGATCAGTGATGGCGAATCTTTTTTTCATTGGGTGCTGAAAAAGCGTGGGCACATGCTATTGTGCATTTGCAAGTGCCCACACCCAAAATTCAATGCCTGGAGAGGGCGAAAACAGCTTTCCCTGCCCCCCAGAGGCCCATTGGAGACTGGAAATGGCCTGTTTCCCAACTTCTGGTGGGCATCATAGGCTTGTGTTCCACCCTCCAGAGGATCCAAAGGCTTCCCTGGAGCTGGGGAGGATAAAAATGCCCTCTCCTATCCCTGGAGGCTCTCTGGAAGCCTAAAACGCCCTCCCAGAGCCTCTGTGTGAGCCAAAAATGAACTGGCTGGCACACACATGCACGTTGGAGTTGAGCTAGGGCAATGGCTCGTGTGCCAGCAGATATGGCCTCGCGTGCCACCCGTGCCATAGCTTTGCCATCACTGTTCTAGATCAATGTTCTTAAAATATGGGCCTGGAACCTTAGAGGGAGTACTCCAAGATTCTGCCACAAGATCAAAATTATTTGCTAGCCTATATGAAAAGTAATACACTATTAAAAACCCATCAAACAATCATGAGAAGTGTTAGAAGCAGCGAATGCATCAGTTTTAATTCTTAATTTAATTATTAATTTTTAATATAATTAATATTAATAAATATAATCATACAAACAAAAGCTTTTGGGGATCTCCATAATTTTTAAAAATGTTAAGGAATCTGGAGTTTAAAAAAAAGTTTAAGAAATGCTTTTGGTATTACATATCTAAAATATCACTTAAACAGAAAGGAAAATATTTGCTAAATAGGATTGCAAGGTTGTTCTTGGAACTATTAAAATAAAAGCAAAAACTGAAAGACCCATTAGCACATTTTAAGACTGTTCACTGTGGTTACTGTATTTTTTGGAGTATAAGACACACAAAATAGGGTGGAAATGTCAGTGCATCTTATACACCGAATATAGCCATTTTTTGCTGTCCCGAAACCCCACCCCACATCCCATTTTGGAGAGGTTCTGGGGAGCCTGCAGAGATGGCCCCATCTTTGTGAAAAATGGGGCTTTTCAGCTCATTTTTTCACAAAACTTGAAGCATTTTTGCCTTACCTGGCTCTCTGCAGGCTCCTCAGACCCTTTGCCCATCCCATTTTTTGTGAAAAAATGGGCAGAAAATGGCCTGTTTTTCTAAAAAATGGGGCCATTATTGCCAGCACCCAGCACCCAGAAGCACCTTGCAGACTTCCCAAACTCTTTGCCCACCCAATTTTTGCAAAAAAACCTGGGCAAAAAATGGCCCATTCTTGCCTTCAAATTACCCTGCCGTGCAGTCTCAAAAAAGTCAAGTTTGAAGTTTGTTAAAAGTGTACATGGTTATAAAAAGTATTCTGCTACACTGGTATTTTATTAAATAATATATGACTACACCATTTGGCTCAAAATACTTTTTTCCTTGTTTTCCACCTCTAAAATCTAAGTGCATCTTATACTCCGAAAAATATGATACTTTGTTCAAGTTTAATAAGAAGTAAATGAAAAAGGGCAGGGCATAATGAGCAGCAATGGGCCAGAGAAAAGTTTATTGTTGAATAAATTTCTCAGGCACTTTGAGATCCCTCTTTCTTCCATTGCTTTGATTTAATAAGGAGGGGGGAAAATTAGAGGAACACACACAGCAGGTTTGCCACCTTTTCCCAGTCTCTATAAAGCTTTGGAAACATTCGCTTTGAAAATCTACAGGAATTATTTATTTCCTCCTGTTCCTAGGGAGCAGTGCAAACTCTGCTATGGAACTTTTGGCAAAGAGAAGTTACATCTGATCACGCTGTTATATACTTCAGGCAAACCCAGGAGACATTGCACTGCCTCTGCTTATTTTATTCTGCCAAACACTAAAGTGTTGGATTCTGTTATTATAGGAAGATAATAAATAAAATAAGAGTCTACTGTTCTTATTCTGGAAATTTAGTGCATAAATATTTTAAGATGATTCTTTATTAAATACACACATACATTCCACCTAGATTTTGTGATGCCTCCTCCTGTCTCTTTTAAACAAAGTATGTCAGTACATGCTTGTATTATCAAGGTGTTGAAATCTCAGCTTTTGGTTTGGACGCAATTTAATATTTAATTCATTGTTTGCTTGTTTGTTTGTTTATATTTCTATGCCACCTAACTCCCTAGGGCAATGATGGCGAACCGATGGCATATCTGTTGAAACACAAGCTGTTGTCCTAGCTCAGATCCAACATGCATGTGTATGCCAGCCAGCTGATTTTTGGCTCTCACAGAGGCTCTAGGAAGGTGTTTTTGACTTCCAGAGAACCTCCAGGGGTGATGGGGAGGGCATTTTCTCCCTCCCTCGGCTTCAGGGAAGCCTTTGTAGCCTGGGGAGGGTGAAACAGAGAGCCTGCTGGGCCCACCAGCAGTTGGGAAATAAACTGTTTCTGGCCTGCAGAGGGCCCCGGGGGGGGAAGCTGTTTTCACCCTCCCCAGGCATTGAATTATGGGTTGGGCACACACTTATGCACGATAACATGAGCACATGTTCTTTCGGCAATCGAGGGGAAAAAAGGTTCACCATCACTGCCCTAGAGACTCAACACAACAAAAATAAACATGGATCAATAAAAAAAAATTCAATTTAAAATAATTGCATCCGCTCATACATTCATGGGCCAACCTTGGTGATAACCCCCACGAGGTCAGTGGCCCCAGACCTGTCAGAACAGCCAGGTCTTTTCGGCTTTCCAGAAGGCCAATAAGGTGGGGGTAGCGTGGATCTCAAGAGTTAGTTGATTCCAGAGAGTCAGGGCAACCACAGAAAAGACTCTTCCCCGCAGACCCACCAGCCAACACTGTTTAGCTGATGGGACCCTAAGAAGAGCAACCCTTTGGGACCTAACTGGTTGCTGGGAAGTATGTGGTAGAGGGCGGTCTAGAAGATACTCTGGCCCTGAGCCATGTATGGCTGTAAAGGTAATAACTAACACTTTGAATTGTGACCAGAGACTGTTAGGAAGCCAGTGCAGCTTGAGAAGAATTGGTGAAGTTTGGGTGTACAGTATCTGGGTGTACCCTCCACGGCTCATGCAACTGCATTCTGGACCAATTGTAGTCTCTGAACACTCTTTGCAATAATCCAGCTGTGCTGTGATAAGGGTGTGAGTGAGATTGAGAAGAGCCTCTCGATCCAAGTAGGGTCACAATTAGTGCACTCGTCAAACCTGTGCAAAGGTCCCCCTAGCTACAGCTGTCAGATGTTGATCTAATTTTAACTGTGAATCTAGGAGGACACCCAAATTGTGAATCGGTTCTGGGGGGGTTAATGTCTCTCTTCCCAGAATCGAGGAAGGTCAGTCGACATAGTCCTTCAGAGGCAGTATCCACAGCCACTTGGTCTTGTCAGGATTAAGTTTGAGCCTGTTGACTCCCATCCAGACTCTCACCTCATTGAGAGGCACCACATATCACATCCAGTGCTTCACTGAACTGACATGGGGTGGAGATATATAGCTGGTGTTATCAGCATAATCCTGAAACCTCAACCAATGTCATTTGATGATATCACACAGTGGTTTCATGTAGATGTTAAATAGTAGGTTAATATGGAGGATAGACTGTTACCCAAATCCAGGAATCCAGAGCATGATACCATGGTCTTTCAAGACTGAACGATGCCAATGTAAATAGTAGGGGAGAGAGGACCGAGCTCTGAAGCACCCCGCAAATGAGGTGGCGACCTCTGCCTTCTCATCAACACCGACTGCGATCAACCAGAGAGATGGGAGGAGAACCACCATAATATGGTGCCTCCCAATCCCAGCTCCCTTAGTCAGCGCAGAAAGATACCATGGCCAATGGTATTGAACCCTGCTGAGAGGTCAAGTAGCACCAAGATAGAGGAATGACCCCATTGTGGACTCGCCAGATATCATACATCAGAGAGACCAAACCAGCCAGGCCTGAAATATGATTGAAAAGTGTCTAGATTAATATTCTATCTATAGAAAATGCATAACAATGTGGATGTGGTTGTTTATATACCTGATCTTTCATGTGAAAGTAACTGGATACTTTTACAATAGACTTTTACATCATTTCATTGACAAGGTGGCTCATTTTTAATTTGAGCAGACAAGTTAGCTACTTGTCAGAGGTCAATGCATGTTGCCTCTGTGCTGTATTTCCTTATCCAAGACAAAGTTATGCAGAGTATGTCTTTTATGCTGGGGTTTTTTTTCCTTCTTCACTAAATTTCACCCAGAGAAATTTTAAAAAAACCAAAACCCATCTGCAAACTTCCCCAAAGACAAAAAGAAAAAAATTCAAGGATTAATCCAGTAGCTTGGATTTTGTGCTGATCTCTTTTGTCTTACTAAAAACTTAACTATGTGTGATGCATTGTGGAAACCCCCCCCCCCAAAGAATTAAATATTTTGAGGAATAATTTTAAAAAGGCAGGATAATATTTTCCCTAAAAGAGAAATAAAAAACCTTAAGGGAGGCAAACTCAGAGCCTACTCCCTGCAGCAAAGTCCAAAACAGGCAGAATGATAGGATTAGCCTTCATTCAAGATCCAAACCAGGACAGAGCCATTAAGCCATAACAGGAATTGCCCAACACCTTTTCAGAATATAGGCCTCTTCATGGCATCATCACAGCAGTCGAACCTTCAGCCAAGTATAGGAGCTTAGACAACCTATAGAGCCAGCTGTGACCCCTACGTAACACCTACAACAGCCAATAGAATACATGTCCTTGCACAGGAACAGGAAGCTCAAGTGCAAAGCTCAGAGAAGATATAACCCCTCCCCAGTGAAGGGCCGCTCTTCTTACTTCCTACCGGAGCTCCCTTGGAGGCCGTCACAGGCATGGGAGCACCCATTGGTCATGCGTGCACCTGCGGACATGATATTTAGCTTCTGCACATGCGCTGCAAGCCAAATCTCATGCGATGATGTGCATGAGAGCGAGATTTCAGCTATTTTCGTTGATATTTTTGCTTCTGTGCATGTGCAGAAGCAAAAACCCGGCAAAAATAGCTGGAATCTCACTCTTGCATGCATCCTCGCGTGAGATTTGGCTTGCTGCGCATGTACAGATGCCAAATCATACACAGGGGCACATCGTGGGTGCACAGCTGTGCACAAATCCAGGGTTTTCCTACCAGAGCCATGCACCTGCGCACACTGGAGGCTGCCCGCCACTGCCCCTCTCCTCAATTCTATGGGGTCAAGTGTCCAGAACCACCTATGTGGTTTTGAATCATCATAAAGCCATTATTCCAATCAGCCTCCATTTTGTCACCAGTGTCTTTCTCCCGGCTTAGAACTGAACTAGATAGATATTTCTTCCAACAGCATTGATCATACTCTAATGTTTTTGTGAAGTAAATGAAGACGGTTGACAAGAGGCCGTTATATGATACAAACTGTTTCACCTCATAGGATTCTTCATCTCCTGCAACCATGCCCACTGTTTTAATGAAAGGGTGTCCAGGGTTATCAACGCCAGTTTGGATACACTGGTCCAGTGTGTAGCCACCAGGAGTCATTTTGTCCCTCAGTTTGGCATAGATTGTTGGAGACAGGCATTCCGCCATGCAGTTGTTATGTTTGCGAAGATCAGGATAGTCTGCACTGGGTAAAAAGAAATGTAAAGTTTTTGTATTGAACAGGAAGTTTCCACTTATCACTTCATTAATAGAAATAGGGACCTAGGCAGCAGTGGGCTAGGAGCTGGAATGCTAAATTGCGCTCGCTGCCACGCCTCATAAGTGCTTGTGGGGCCAACGCGATTTTGCTTCTGCACCGGTGGAGGTAGCAAAATCGCGCACGGAGCCACAAGTACAACCCCGTGGTTTGGTGAAGTTTTTTGCTTCCGCACATGCTGAAACACAGGTGCACTTACGGTTCCATGCGCAATTTTGCTACCTCCACAGGTGCAGAAGCAAAATCGCGCTGGCCCCGCAAGCAGTTACGAGCCACCGCGGCGAGCGCAATTTATGTTCTGTCTCGTAGCCCACCGCTGGACCTAGGCATTCAATCAACACCTTACTATTCTACAAGTCTTGGATGCCTTTAGGAATCAAAAGAAGTCTACATAAGCAATTAATTTGATAGTTCAAAAAAACAATATACGACTGATAACTCAGATGGGCATTTATGATTTGTAAGAAACAAGCCTAACAATGTGATTTTGGATTATGCTGGTTTCCAACTAAAACTGCAGAGTTAGATTCAGTCAAGAATGGCAGAACTTAGACAGATGGAAGGGGGGTAAATACCTTCAAAATACATATTGGTGTGTATTTAAGTTGTATTGTATTTCACTGCCAAAACAAGATGCATGAACTGAATAAATTACTGATATGAAGAAGTGTAGTTTTATTACGTCTGTTTACATTTTATTTATTTATGACATTTCCACCCCATTTTTCTTTTAAGTACAGCTTTACACCGCTTTTTCCTGACAACATTTATCTTCATGCCAATCTTGCAATATGGCTCATAGCAGCTGATACAGAAAGATCCAATGATCCTTATGAGATTAGAACCTGGGTTTCCCCAGATCAAATCCAACTGGATTAGATATTCAGATATGGATATTTTGCTTCCTAATATTACAAATCAGATTTTAATAGAAGAATAATAGGTTACCCAATTACTGTATGCCAACCAATTATGAATTAATTCAGTGAAAGCAGATCATTTAACCACTTTCAATCTTATCTCTCTCATATAGTTATTGCAGAGATTAAATAAAAGATATCACTTGTAGAAAAATGGGATATTAGTGAAATGAATAATACTACCAATTAATTATTATTAAAGTTTTATATTCAAGTCTTGTATGCACTTGTAAAGTAGCAGGTCTAATGAAATTTAATAATATATTTCTAAATAAAAGCATTCTTCTAATCATATATTAAAAGCACCTGCATATTGTAGAGAAAGCATGATAGCTTTAATTTATAATAGCAGCATTGGATTTGTGCCAAAATCACTAATCTGAAAGAACTTTTTAAAATTCAGCTTCTGTTTTCCCATTCATTTAACCTCATACTCAACATTATTTTTTTCTCTATTTGACTTTTAATCCCTTCAGTTTATGAGTGAGATATGTGACAATTTAAGATTTCGCTCTTCTCCATTACTTTATTGGCAAAGGTCTTGGTCTGCCATATTTC
Organism: Erythrolamprus reginae; assembly: GCF_031021105.1. Classification (NCBI taxonomy): domain Eukaryota; kingdom Metazoa; phylum Chordata; class Lepidosauria; order Squamata; family Dipsadidae; genus Erythrolamprus; species Erythrolamprus reginae. The sequence goes on from NC_091951.1 coordinate 312,060,976, forward strand.
CCAAATTCCTAGTTCCCTTTGCATCCCGGGAAATATTTTCCCTTCCTCCTGGGTTTCTAAATCCATTGTGAAATTTCTTAGTCACTGTATATATGCTATTCTTTCTTTAAAATAGATGTTCCTCCTTAACCTGCTTACTGTAGATAATGTTCAACAGATATTTTAAGATTTTCAATGTATTTTCAAGTATATGAATCAAATTATTACCTGGGTGGAAATAATTTCCTTTGTCCAAATGATTCAGCTTTCACATTTTGGTGATTTAAATAGTATCCAGTAGCCATAGCTCCAGTACTGACTGTTGCAACTAAAACAGCAGTTCTTCGACCAATCAGGAGACGTGCAAATGTATTAGCCATTGTTTTTCAGCTGATCTTTTGGGAAAATGCCCACTGTCAAAAAAGTGAAAACCTGACAGATTTGAAGCATATATATACTCAGTAGAATAAACACAGCACAATATTCATCCAGTCAAACTGCATTCTTTGTAGGACTCTTATTTCATGGCAGTCAATAATTGATAAACATAGGGCAATGGAAAAGCTGAAAGTAATTGGAATATAAGAACATAAGAAGAGCCATGCTGAATCAGGCCAAAGCCCATCGAGTCCAGCATTCTGTGTCACACAGTGGCCCACCAATTGTACATGGGGATCTTGAGCAGAAAGAGAAGGCAAGACCCTCCCTTTTCCCTGACACCCAATAAATGGTACTCAAGGGAATCCTGCCTGCCTCAAGCAACATAGAGGTGGCACATGGACATCTGTTTCAATAACCACCGATACACTTGGCATCCATGAATCTGTCTAGCCCTGCCTTGAAGCTATCAAGGCTGACAGCTGTCACGACCTCTTCTGGAAGTGAATTCCATAAACCAACGATACTCCGGGTGAAGAAATATTTCCCTTGATTTGTCCTCACATTCTTACCTATGAGCTTTAGGGAGGGCCCCCTTGTCTTAGTATTGGGTGATAGAGAAAAGAATTTTTCTCTATCCACCTTTTCTATCCAATGCATGATTTTATACATGTATTTTTATACATATACATGTATTATACAGTATGTCACAGAAATAAGTACACCCCCTCACATTTTGTAAATATTTAAGTATATCTTTTCATGTGACAACAATGTTGAAATGATAGTTGGCTATAATATAAAGTAGTAGTATATAGCTTATATAACAGCGTAAATATGTTGTCCCCTCAAAATAACGCAACACACAGCCATTAATGTCTAAACTGCTGGCAACAAAAGTGACTACACCTCTAAATGATAATGGCCAAATGGAGTCCAAGTAGCCATTTTACCTCTCTGGTGTCATGCAACTCATTAGCGATACAAGGTCTCAGGTGTGAAGGGGGAACTGGTATGTTGAATTTGGTGTTATCGCTCTCACTGTCTCATCCAGGTCACTGGAAGTTCAACATAGCACCTAATGGCAATTAACTCTTTGAGGATCTGAAAAAAATGAATTGTAAAAAGGGCCTAGGCTATAAGAAGATCGCTATGACTCTGAAACTGAGCTTCAGCATGGTGGCCAAGACCATACAGCACTTTATCAGGTCAGATTCCACTCAGAACAAGCCTTGACATGGTCAATCAAAGTAGTTGAGTGCCCATAATCAGTGTCATATCCAGAGGTTGGAAACAGATGTATGAGTGCTGCCTGCATTGCTGCAGAGGTTGAAGGAGTGTGGAATCAGCCTGTCAGTGCTCAAACCATACATCACACACTGCGTCAAATTGGTCTGCAGGGCTGTCATCTCAGAAGGAAGTTTATTCTAAATATGATGCACAAGAAAGGCCGCAAACGGTTTGCTGCAGATAAGCAGACTAAGGGCTTGGGTTTCCTTGCTCACTGGCTCTAAATAATACCCTATTCAATTTTCTGAATTTTCCTGATGAATTATTATCTGGAGCTGGAATAGATGTGTCCTAGTCTGCTCTCATCACCAGGATCTTCTTTATAGAGTGGTTTTAGAGGATTTCTGCTCAACCTTAAAGCTAGTAGGTTATAAAAATCCATGGGTTTTATAAAAGGTAATGGCGAGTTTCTCCTTTACAGTTGTGTCTAACTCAAGGCAACAATGCTAATCTCTGTTTCTTATCCAAGGGAGCTAGTATTGTCCAAAAACGTTTCCATGGTCATGGGACCAGCATGACGATCTGCCAATATACAAGGAATGCTGTTTGTTACCTTCCCATTGAAGTGGTACCTATTTATCTACTCACATTTGCATGCTTTCAAACTGCTACTTGAACAGGAGCTGGGGAAAGTAACAGGAGCTCATGTCTTACACAGTGCTCAGGTTTTGAAACCTGGTCTGTCAGCTTTTCAGCTGACAAGTTTAGCGCCTTTAACTGCTGAACTTTCATGGACTTTATAGAAGTCTACATATTTTACAGTATTATTGTTTAAACTCAGTGGATGAAATCATCTGGAGAATTGGTGTCGAATGTTACTAGTATACTAATCATGCTTCCTCTATTCTGCCTTTACCAGAGTCAACTAATGGGCCATGTCTACATGGACTGCTCAGAGCCAGGAAATTCGAATGCTCAAAAGATGGAAATATTCTAGATTGACTGATTTCAGATCCAATTAAGACATGTGTATTCCTCCTGTGCAAGTCATCTGTCCAAGCAACCCAGACAATTTTTTGTTTAAAACCAGATATTAAACTGCTTCGAGTGTAGTGGAAAAAACTGTTCTAGAAAATTGCAGAAAATGATAATAATAATTTTTTTAAATCCCTAAGCACTCAGAGGAAAAAGCCTTGCTAAAGAAAAGTTGGCACAGAATCTGCAAAGTTACATTTTACCTCTCCTTAATAATCTTTTTAAATTGATAATGGTTTGGGATGGTTTGTTTGCTTGCTTAATGCTTCAAACTAGGTTAGACATATTTTAGATCTTAATCTTTTTTTGTTGCCAGTCTAAAATAGAGAATACTGTTTAAAACCTCTGTTGTGGCCTGTCTGCGTCCCACCCAGCTGGTCACAGATCCCCAGGATCGAGAGATGGTTGTGGTGTGATACCATAGACCCATACACCTGGCACCCAAGTCCGAGAATGAGGAGGTTAGAAAGGATTTGGTATCTGAGGCTGAAAGCCAACCAGGGCCTTCTGCACCTCCTGAGGTGCACATGAGTAACTCAGGAGAAGAGAAGTCTCTTCTTGATGCTAAGGCATGTAGGGCTGCTAGATGGTAGGAGTGGCGAAGCAAGAGGATGTCTCTTCGTGAATAGATCTGTAGAACAATTGGCCACGCCCTTAGACTATTTAAGGCTTAGCCATATAATGCTCCAGTGTGGAAAACAACTTCATTTTGTTTTAGTTCGTCTCTCTCTCACACACATTCTTATTTAGATTATTAATTACAAACCAACAATTAACTAATGACATCCAGGTTGCCTGCCAATCTATAGTACAGTGATGGTGAACCTTTTTTTCCTCAGGTGCTAAAAGAGTTGTCACACTGAATATTGCCAGCCTCAGAGACATTTAGTAATTAAAGATTAACTTGTGTGCCTTTATTAAGATCCTCCTATTTTTTATGTAATATCCGCCACATCATTTCCTTCTTTATGCTGTGTCTCTAGATTCTTTTGTTCTTCTCTGCCTTAGACTCCATTATGTAAGGTACTTGTTATTTTGTCCACCGAGACAATGTTTATTTTTATTTTAATAATAAAATAATTCTTGTTTTCAATAAATGATTGGGGCTTTTATCCATTGGCTCCATGGGGTTAATGTCTTAACGGACTTTACAAACCGCGACAAGAGTATGGGCGTGTGCTATTGTGCATGCATGAGTGCCCACACCCATAATTCAATACCTGGTGAGGGCGAAAATAGCTTTCCCTTCCCCCTGGAGGCCTGTTTCCCAACTTCTGGTGGGCCCAGTAGGCCCTCCCCAGGCTTCAAAGGTTTCCCTGGAGCTGGGAGGCAGTAAAAACACCCTCCCCCATCCTCCTGGAAGCTCTATGGAAGCCAAAAATGTCCTCGCCTCTGTGCAAGCCAAAAATCAGCTGACCGGCACAGACATGCACATTGGAGTTGAGCTAGGACAACGATTCGCAGATATGGCTCCATGTGCCACCTGTGGCACCCGTGCCATAGGTTCGCCATCACTGCTATAGTAAGTTTCAAAGAAGGAGATCACTTTGAGTAATGGTCTTTTTGTTTTGGTTTGTGCTAGGATTCCGGACAGTTGTTAAGACTCTAATAAATAGCTGACTCACAGGCAAACTTATTTCAGATTTCCTGAACTATTGAAAAACCAAACCCACTTCTAAGGAAATGTTAAGCGTAGCAGTTTGATGTTTTAAATGAGCATGCGTGTGCATATTTCTTGGGGGCTTGCATTGGGACAGAACAACTTCCACTGCGCTTATACATTTTTCTTCAACTAGGTAAATTTGTTCATTACTCTTGGACAAATGGTTCCAATGTTACATTACATCCAGGGGCATCACAATAAGAGTTTGTTGTAGATTGAAGAAAGAAAAAAGGAAGCAATATTGTACACATTTTCTTGACCAGAATAATCAAATTACCTGTTTAGTTGTCCCAATCCCACCCCTGTATTCAGTCGTCTCTTAGACCAGTTTGCTTGAAGCTTTAGTGAAATTTAATTGTGTCGCACAAGAAGAATCCCAATAAAATACCAATCTTTCTAGCCTAGAGTGATCCTGGTCATACTGTCAAGTTCTTGCTTTACTCATATCATGATGTAACTACTATTTAGTTAGAAAAGTTTTTAGCTTTAAGATTCTGCTATATTAGAAATGCAATCCATGCTTTTGATACTTCTTTGCTTATTACCTATCATGACGTAGGTCAGCATTGAAGGCTTGTGCTTTATCCATATTAAACTTTTTGATATCTGGCTTCCATTAGTTTTCAGGGCAAAGGACATCTGAAAACTAATCAAACTATTTCTGTGTCCTGTGCACACACAATCACATGTCAACACACTTGATCACCAAGAAGAAGCACTGACCCATTGAACATAAGAAAAAGTTCCAGGTCAGCGGTTCTTGTAGTTCAATAGAAAATTTGGCTTAAACAATCCTGGAGAAAGAAATTGCTCATATCTCTGAGCTACTGGAAATTAATCTAATCTCATACCCAGGTTGTACATTTGAAAATTTGGAAGCAATAAAATATTGCTTAAAATGTTCAGTGCTGGAGTTAAGTAATATTCAGCTCAATATTTTAAGACAATTCCTATATGTTTTTAGTTTATAAATTATTCTAATATTATTTTAGATAATAGTTGATAAAATGAAATAAATATAATAAGAACGTTATTCCATTTTAATAGTTTGTCCCAAAGATTGTTGCAAGGCTGTATCGTGTGCTAAGCATATGTTGTATAAGTTAAAGACTTACTTTATAGCCTATTATATAAGGGGAAATGCCTACATATATTATAATAGTTAAATTCTTTCCATGATGACATAAAAGATAAAATATTAAAATGTGGTAATTTTATCAATAATTTTTCTCAACCTCATGCCTTTAAAAAGTCAGTGTGTATAATTTTTTATCATTATTATTATTCTAAAAACAAGGACTGGAGAAAGGTTTCATCAAATGGTAAAATAGTAGTATGTTTTGTGTGTCAATACATTGCATATACCGTCTATTTAGTGGGATATGGTTGATAGCATGGTAGTGTCTAGAACGGAACAGAATAGAACAATGATGGTGAACCTATGGCACGGGTGCCACAGGTGGCACGCAAAGCCATATTTGCTGGCATGTGAGCCATTACTGTAGCTGAGCTCCAACGTGCATGTGAGGGCCAGCCAGCTGATTTTCTGATCACCAGGAGACTCTGAGAGGGTATCTTTGGCTTCCAGAGCATCCACGGGGGTGGGGGAGGGCATTTTTGTCCTCTGAAGTCTCTGGAGCCTGGAGAGGGCGAAAAACAGGCCTACCAGGCTTACCAGAGGTTGTGAAATGGGCTATTTCAGGCCTCCAGAGGGCCTCCAGGGGAGAGGCTATTTCACCATCCTCAGGCATTGAGTTATGGGTGTGGGCACTTGCACATGCGCGACAGCACATGCACACTTGCATTCAGCACCCGAGGAAAACAAGGTTCACCATCACTGCAATAGAATGACATTGGGAAAGTTTGAATCCCATTTTATACACAAAGCCAGATGGATAACCTTGCATGATATTATGTGGGAATGACTTTGGAAGACAGGAGGAAGAACCACAGTTTGGACAATGGTCAGACAAGTTGCAGCTAAGTCCACAGAAGAAATCGGGGCATGGTAAATATATTAGAAGGGATGGTCCTTAGTTTCTTGGATTGTAAAGGTATGATATTCTGTTAACGTAATTTTACAATGCAATGAGTATACTTCTTCTTTGAACTGACACTTTGAGCCAGTCAATTCAATCTCAGTTCACCAAAGACTACGAGGCATAGTGGAGGTTAATATCCACACATCATTTTGTGAAGCTAGATTAGCTATTTCCCTTTTATATTTTATATTCCACCTTTCTTTTTTTACTTTAATCTCTTCTGCTTACTGGTTTCCCCCCCCCCTATGCTTTGCATAATATTGCTATTTATTTATTAGAGTTGAAAGGGACATTACAGGTCATCAAGTTCAACCTCCTGCTCAAGCAGGAAACCCTACACCTCCCCAGCCAGATGGCAGTCCAGTCTCCTCTTGAAAACTTCCAGAGTTGGGGCATTCACAACCTCCGCTGGCAGGTCGTTCCATTGGTTGATCGCTCTGACCGTCAGGAAGTTCTTCCTTATTTCCAGGTTGAATCTCTCCTTTGTCAGCTATCTCAAAACAGAATAGCATTCTGGTAATATAGCCATTCTTTTAAGGCACATTGATTGAAAATAGACAATATGACTAGCCCTTTGGATTTTCAGTAACAAACGTCTCAAATATGACGTAATCCATATGTTTTTCTGTTTAAAAATGACCCTCAATCCATTTCTAAATGCTTGCTAAAGTGAAAAGCACTCTTTTCATGAATTTAAAAAGAAGTAAGTTCAAAAATATTTTCAACTGACAGCACAGGGATATGAAACTGTTAGACTTGTTTATATTATTTCCAGGAGAAGAACTGAAATTTAAAGATAAGGAAATTGCCTAGAGTACAAGGTCATCTTGGAAATTTCAGTAAAGCACTTTGTTATCTTCTTTGCAACACTAAAGAAATAAATGTAGTTCACCCTGGACAGTTTTACTTACAAGTATTTCCTATCCTAAATAGATTTTATGTATGTATTTTCATATATAAATACTGAATTTTCTTTTTTTTTTTCATATCAATCAAAGCTTCTTGACTGGGACACTACTGTGTAATGGCCTAACCTAACCTAACCTAACCTGATTTGTAACGATATCCATTACTGCAGACTCATAATTACAAAAGCCTATAGCTCAAATCAGATAGCTGGAAATAGTAGTAAAGGGATTAACTTTTAGAATCCAAGACAGGAATTAAGATAGTTCCAAATTCAGAAGTCGGACCATGGACATTGATGGTTCAGTTGTTTTTCCTATCCTTTACAGACTAATGTGCATTGCAATTGGCTATTTCCTTTATTTGTTTTACTATACATATACAGGACTCGTAAATTACAATATTATATGAAATTTTCCCAGAAAGCTCTTTTGATAATATTTCTGAAAGGAATTATGGTTGGTCTTTTATTGTGATGTACCCTGCTGCCCTAAATTAAAAAATCAAAGTAGTGTTAATCTGCATAAGACAAAGATGCCTACTCTTAGCACATATGATTTTTCAACAATGAAAAGGTTTCTTTCTTTCTTTTTGTATCACTATCTTTCAGTATCTAAGGCAGTGGTTCTCAACCTGGGGGTCAGGACCCCTTTGGGGGTCGAATGACTGTTTCACAGGGGTCACCAAAGACCATGGGAAAAGACAAATGTGATCATAAGTAGAGGACTTCTGGCGCCTTGGAACATATTTTTACAATTCAACCAATCAGGTGTTTACAGTGGGGGGTGTCCCTCTGACCTTCCTGCCAATCACCTTAAAGCTTTGTTGGGAGAATTAGAGCTAAACGTATGGTTGGGGGTTCACCACAACACGAGGAACTATATTAAAGGGTTGCGGCATTAGAAAGGTTGAGAACCACTGATCTAAGGGAAGAAAGGAAAATGAGAAAGAAACATTGTCCTAAATTCCATAATACTGATAATATCTATTAACTCTAACAGAGTTGAAAGGGACCTTGGGAGTCTTCTAATCCAACCCCCATTCAAGTAGGAAGCCAGTGATAGCCAACCGTTTTTCCATGGGCGCCAAAAGCACATGCGCAGGTACCCACACCCATAATTCAATGTCCTTCATGTGCCCCACTCCCTGCACATGCACATGTGACCTCTCCATGCACTGCCCCACCCCTGTGCATGCACTCATGACCCTAGTCCCACATATTCTGGGTCCAGAAGACCTGTTTTTCACTCTCCCCAGGCTCCAGAGACTTTCTTGGGCTGAGGAGAAAATGCCCTTCCAGAGCCTCCGCAAGAGCTGAAAATCAGCTGTCTGGGGTGCACATGCGCACTGGAGTTGAGCTCTGGAAATGACTCACATGCTGGCAGATATGGCTCCACGTGCCACCTGTGATACACATGTCATAGGTTCGCCATCATGGCCCCATACCAGTAATGGCGAATCTTTCTTCCCTCAGGTGCCAAAAGACCATGCACGAGTTCAATGCCTGGGGAGGGTGAAAACACCTTCCCTCACCCCCCTCCCAGAGGCCCTCTGGACGTCGGAAAGGGCCTGTTCCCCAACTTCTGATGGGCCCAGTAGGCTCGGGTTTTGCCCTCCCCAGGCTCCAAAGGCTTCCCTGGAGCTGGGAGAGGGTAAAAATGCCCTTCCCCATCCCCCTGGAGGCTCTCTGGAAGCCAAAAATGCCCTCCCAGAGCCTCTGTAAGCTGGCTGGCACACACATGCACGTTGGAGCTGAGCTAGGGCAACAGCTTGCGTGCCAGCAGATATGGCTCTGTGTGCCACCTGTGGTACCCGTGCCATAGGTTGCCATCACTGCCCTATACCATTACTGACCAATCTCTTCTTTAAAATCTCCAGTGTTGGAGCACCCACAACTTTTGAAGCCAAGCTGTTGCAGTGATTAATGGAATCAACAGTTCTTACTGTCAGGAAATTTCTTTTTACTTTTCAGTTTCTTCTCTCTTTGATTGGTTTCTATCCAATGCCTCCTGTTCTGCCTTCAGGTGCTTTGGAGAATAGGTTGTCCCCCCTCATCTTTGTGGCAGTTTCTCAAATATTGGAACACTGCTATTATGTCATCCCTACTCCTTCTTTTCAATAAATTCTAATGATTTTATTCTTTCCAATAACTTCTAAAGTATGAAATGTTAGACCTTGCCCCTTTCACACATTCTACAAAGAATCACATACATTTTAAAAAAAATAGAAAAAGAGAAAATACAAATATAAATCAAGTAAGCAAGGTCTTGTTTTCTTCTGTATGTGTTACATGTATACATAAAATGGTTTCAAAGATATTCTGTACATTTATTCTGTACACTTCTCAGTGAAGCACTATACAGTATCTTTTCCTGTACTGTCCAAGGTCAAACCCAAGTAGGAATAATAGCCTTTTCAAAGCTGAGTTCTGTTTCAAAAAAAAAAGAAAGTATAGTTTGACAAATCTTTTATAATTGTAATCATCACCAAAGTGCTTAGAGATTGAAGCACAGAAAGTTGCTTGCCTTGAGTTAAACCATGGGTCCTTAGAGTTCAATATTCGGTATTAGCCTTCCCAACTGTTGTGGTTAGCTCTGGCCCAGTTCCTGTCCCAAGGACTGTGGATGTGGGGGAGACATCCACATGCCGCATGCCTGTTTTGCTCCCGGTGGAATCTTCTGATGAAGGCTCCTCTGACCAAGAAGACATGAGTGACAGGGAGGAGGAGAGTGTGGCAGACAGCTAAGAAGGAGATCAATTATCCAGCTCCTCCTTGGATTCGGAATAAGAGTTAATGATACAGCCATGCATGCAGAGAGTGATGCATAGGCAGCAACAACTGAGAGATTATTATCAAAGAAAATGAGGCCACCTGTGGTTGGGTGGGGCTGTGGTAATTAGTGAGGCTGCTATAAATAGCAGCCTGTGGGTTTGGCCATTGTGGAGGATTATCTGATTGTTGTGTTTTGTGCCTGCCTTACTGACTTTGACCTTTGTGTGCTGATTTTTCCCCGCTTTGAAACCAAAGCAGAGCAAAGTGTATTTCACTTCGTGAAAGAAGAAGGACTATGAATTGCCTCACAGCTGCAAGCTAAGTATCTCAGAACTGATAAGGGACTTGTACAAATTACCAATTTGTTTGGAGACGAGTGCTCTTTGCTATACCAAAAGAGGGCTTAGTTTATTTGGATTTTTGGTATAAAGAACATTGTTTTGAATTTTCAAATGTGTGTGTGTCTGACATTTGTATCTGTGAATTTTCGGGAGGAGTCTACCAGAGACCTCGACAGAACACCAACATGATGTCCTCTGGATTGGGGTCTCCAACTTTGGCAACCTTGGCAACTTTAAAACTTGTGAACTTCAACTCCCGTAGCAAAGCTGGCTGAGTAACTCTGGGAGTTGAAGTCCACTAGTCTTAAAATTGCCAAAGTTGGAGACCCCTGCTTTGGACAATTATATTAGTACAATAGATGTTGTAATTTAACTCATCTTGATGGCACCCAGAAGAGTAATGTCTTTCCTCCTTTGCTGGGCATCCCATTTCCAAAATTTCAAGCAGAATTCTTTCCTAGCCCTGTTTCAAATGATGTTTAATTATTAGACTTTCTGTTGGTATGCAAAAAGGGTGCCCAGAGTTTTAGTCCCACTCCAAATATTATTCAAGATAATTTGTACCCTTAAACACACATGACAAAATTTAAAGGGATGTGGCTGAAACACTCAGGCCAACTATGACAATACTAGTTATTAAGCACAAGTTCCTTTACTTCTTTAAAATAACTGTACTTTTTTTTTTTAAAAAAATCACTATTACCTATACTTTTCATCAGGATTTATGGTATGCCCATTCTGAAGATTAAACTACTGGTTTCGTGTCAATGTAATTCACAGAGAATGCAGCTGATGGAACAAAGCACAATGCTTTAATTTTGTACACTGATTTCAAAAGCTGCTCCTAGAATTAATTTGCTGTTGTGACCTTTCAAGCTGATGCTGACTGCCACTAAAGAGAAATGAAAACTGAGCAAATTTAATTGCTTTTTCTCCAACAACATTTTTAACTTGGCTCTGAGAGAAAAAGTTAAAGAAATTGAAAGCAACATAGCAAGTGACATATTAGAAAACATTCATCTTTCTCCAGCCTTTTAAAAACTATTATCCATGTTTTCATACATCTATTTCTACTTAATTTTGGGGGGGAAATATGTTCAGCAGCCTGCGCTAAAGATTTAATAGAATCTACTTCAAAAAGTTTGGAAAACAAGTACAGTAGAGTCTCGATTATCTGTCCTTCTATAATCTGACATTTCAGATTATCTGACATTGCGGTTGCTTGGTGGTGTGGCTACATGCCACAGAATACCTCTGGGACTGTCTTCTACCACAAGAATCCCAGAGGCTGATAAGGTCCCACAGAGTTGGTCTTCTCTGGGTCCCGTCGACTAAACAATATCGTCTCGCGGCACCCAGGGGAAGAGCCTTCTCTGTGGCGGCCCTGGCCCTCTGGAATCAACTCCCCCCAGAGATCAGAACTGCCCCCATCCTCCTTGTCTTTTGTAAATTGCTTAAGACCCACCTATATCACCAGGCATGGGGAAATTGAGACATCTCCCCCAGGCTTATATAGTTTTATGTATGGTATGCTTGTGTTGTATGGTTTTTTAAATGATGGGGTTTTAAATGCTTTCTTTTAAATATTAGATTTGTTGCATTGTTATTATTATTGTTGTGAGCCGCCCTGAGTCTGCGGAGAGGGACGGCATACAAATCTAATAAATTATTATTATTATTATTATTTCCACACCCCCAGACACACCCCCAAACATGGCAGCCGCAGCGGGGAAGGACTGACTTCTCTCTGCAAAGCCTTAATTGGGGGAAAGAGGGAGGGAGGTGGAGATGGCGGGAAGGAGGGACTTCTTGCCTCTCCTCCACACACAGCTACCCAGCAGTGACACCGTGAGGAGCTGGGGTGGGGGAGGTGCAGGCTGTTGCAGTGCCCAGGTGGGCAGGTGGGAAGGCAGGCGGGCAAGCTGGGAGGCACAAAGCGGAGGGCAGTGGGGACCCCGCTGACAGAAAATGTTTCCTATTCACTTTATTGGCCAAAGATTTGGGGAAAGAGGGGGAAATAGGAGGCTAACAGATTGACAGTGTTGTGGTTAGCTCTGACCCAGCTCCTGCCCCAAGGACTGTGGATGTGGGGAAGACATCCACATGCCGCAGGCCTGTTTTGCTCCTGGTGGAATCTGCTGATGAAGGCTCTTCTGACCCAGAAGACATGAGTGACAGGGAGGAGGAGAGTGTGGCAGACAGCTCAGAAGAAGATCAATTATCTAGCTAGCTCCTTCTTGGATTCGGAACAAAAGTTTATGATACAGCCACGCATGCAGAGAGCGGTGCATAGGCAGCAACAACTGAGATATTATTATCAAAGAAAATGGGGCCACCTGTGGTTGGGTGAGGCTGTGGTAATTAGTGAGGCTGCTATAAATAGCAGCCTGTGGGTTTGGCCATTGTGGAGGATTATCTGATCGTTGTGTTTCGTGCCTGCCTTGCTAACTTTGACCTTTGTGTGCTGATTTTTCCCCGCTTTGAAACCAAAGCAGAGCAAAGTGTATTTCACTTTGTGAAAGAAGAAGGACTGTGAATTGCCTCACAGCTGCAAGCTAATTATCACAGAACTGATAAGGGACTTGTACAAATTACCAGTTTGTTTGGAGACGAGTGCTCTTTGCTATACAAAAAGAGTGCTTAGTTTATTTGAATTTTCGGTAAAAAGAACATTGTTTTGAATTTTCAAACGTGTGTGTGTGTGAAATTTGTATCTGTGAATTTTTGGGAGGATTCTACCAGAGAGCTCGACAGAACAGACAGTCTGAGTTTAAATTAGCCTGCTGGATGGACACTTCCACATGAAGCAAGGGAAAGGCGGCTCATTTCATTTTACCTCTCTTTTGTCTGCTTAATGGGGGAGAGATAGAAAAGCCCACCGAAGGGCGGGGAAAATGCAAGATTGACAGTCAGGAACCGAGCAATCAGAGTCTTAGTTCTTCCCAACCGGGTGGCCCCAGTCAGGGGGACGCCTTGTCTCTGACGTCAACCACTACTGCCAAATTCGCCCAGAAATGAACTTGTTAATAATAAGTTTCCCCACCCCACCACACACAAAGAGAATGCTACTACACCAGCCACATACAATAGAGTCTGGATTATCTGACATTTTTGGCTATTCAGCCCACCCATTTATGTCAGAAAATCGAGACTCTACTGTATTGAAATAATACCTCCCATGTGCCACCAAAAGTAACATTTAAAGCAGGGGTTATATTATGTACTCTCTGCCTCTTAAAAAAATTAAGTTGCTGAAAAATATTTATAGGACTTTACATTACTGAAAGAGCAACTAAGAGAAGAGAAATATAGTGGGACATTCTAAATATCACTCTTATACTAAGGAAAATCCAACATATGACCAACAAAGTGAGTTTGCCAAAACTACTTGGCCACTTTACTATTTCACTTGAGAGGTCATCAGTGTCAAATCTCATAGGGTGCCAAGCCTTGCAATTTGAGCTTCACATATTACATAAATTGGACTGCACAGTTCTTGCTGTGGACCAAGCAGTGAAATTCTTTGTTCCCTCCCCCTATCCTGCTGATCTCAATATCCCCCATTTGCTATTTAAGCAGACACATACAAAATCCTCTTATAGCTTTCACCAGGAATTTCTAAACTGACCTTGAATTGTCATCTCCTATATTGGGAATATTTTCCAGGACGGTTTATTCGCTCAGATTCTGTGTGCTGTGGTGTCAAATTAAACATACTGCATTTGCAAACTGCGTGTCAAATAATAAGTCATTTAAAGGAATGCACCAAAGAAATAATATTTATTGTTGTCAGTGTTTCCTTTTCTTTAACACTAAGAAGTGTGAGAAGCTAGGTTTTCTACTGAGTTGTCAAGAGTTTAGGGCTGAAAATTGCAACCAAGCAATATCTAATTTGTTCTAATCTACATTATCTGATTATATTATTATGGATTTTTAAATGGATAAAATAAAATTCATAAAGCAATTGTCTTTATAGAAGGCTAGTTCGAAAAGATACAGAGCATGTCAGCCAAAAATTAATCTGAATACCAAGCAACTTTCCTCTAGTAATAAAACATTGACAATAACATTTCAGTCTCTCTTGTTAATAGAAGAAATTTATGGACAACCCTGACATTTTTTAATTGCCTGCTCAACAGATTGTCTATAGAAACATTATTGCTATTTGCATACAACAAATGTGATGTTTGAGCATTTAACTTATTTGTTTCAGGATCACTATTTAGAATAGAAACATGATAAGTATCCATCACAGTTTTCTGCACAGTTATGTAAATGATTTAAATATTATCTCTTCCGAGGCTTCAATTAGCAGCATTTTGACTTCATTTTTAAAATAACTCCGCTGTTTGAAATGTCACAGCAATGATAAATAAAAAGTTGAAAACACAACTGACCTTGAAACTGAAGTGACACAAGTCCTGTATGCCAGCAGCCAGGAAGTGTAAAGGAAACTCAAGTTTGTGTGACAGCAAAATTACAGGTCACATGAGAAGCAAAGTGAAAGACGAAGACTGGGGAGGGACAACTGAGTAGGAAAATATGTTTAACCATTCAGGTATTTGAAAAACATTTGACTATAGAACTATGTCCTTGAAAGCACAATGATTTCTTGGGCATCTTATCTGCTCTTATTATTAAATAAGTTTATCTGGCTTTCTGTAATAGTTTTTGTACTTAAAATAAAATATCAAGCTGACTCTCCTAAGTTCCAACCAGCATCAGTCTTTAAACTATATATTAGTGCATTCAGATGTACTTTATCCTTTTTGAAGTATTAGCCTTTTACTACTGGGACAATGCTTCGGAGGATTTCCACACATACATACATACATACATACATACATACATACATACATACATACATACATACATACAGGGGTGGGCTGCTGCCCGGACAAGGGGGAACACAGTGGGGTAGCAAAAATGGAGCTCCATCCCTGAGCACCTAATTTACATTGAAAGATGTTGAAAGAAAATGCAGGCATCCTGTATAAGCCATGCCCACAGTGTGGTAGTAAAAAGTTTGGTAGCCCTTCACTGCATACAAACATACATACATACATACATACATACATACATACATACATACATACATACTGTTGTAGTTAGCTCTGGCCCAGCTCCTGCCCCAAGGAATGTGCAGGTGGATGTGGGGGAAACATCCACATGCCGCAGGCCTGTTTTGCTCCCGATGGAAACTCCCCTCTTCCCTGTCACTCATGCTGCCTTGGCCAGAGGAGGCTTCATCGACAGATTCCATCGGGAGCAAAACAGGCCTGCGGCATGTGGATGTCTCCCCCACATCCACCTGCACATTCCTTGGGGCAGGAGCTGGGCCAGAGCTAACCACAACATAAAATTAAGGAACAAATACAGGTAGAAAATTGCATTGAGCAGTCAAGAAAACAAATAAATGGATCATCAATCAATTCAATCTAGAGTTAGAGCACAAATGACAATGTTCAAAGGACCAAGCTCAAATGATCATATTTCAGATACATTAGGTAATGACTTATCTCTCTGGACAAGACTGTGGTGCTGGAAAAGTAGAAGGAAAGGGAAGAGAAAGACCAGTAGTAAGGTGGACGGACTAATTGGTAAAAGGGTAGGCACCGTTTGTTATGGAGAAAATCTCTGTAGTCACCAAGAGACAATATCAACTTGAAAATACATAATTGACCGATCACTTTGATGCCTGTGATAATGTTTAAGTCACTGAAGTTCTTTCAGCTACTTGTCTTTGTGTTCAATTTCTTAAAAATGGCAATCACTATACATCCCTCTGTACAGCAGTTTCTATGTACATTTGAAAAATAACATATCCAGAAAATTAAAAAAATTCAGAAGAATACAAATAATTTCATCTAATCTAGACTTATGTGCATGTTGGAGCAAATAAAATAGTCAGATGAATTTGTGGAAGAATGATAATCAGTGTTTAAAGCTGTTAACAATGGTGCTACACAGTAGATAGAAGGCAATTGTTTCTGCAAGTTATTATGCACAGCACATTGGCCGTGTGTCAATTCCCCCTTCCTCCCTGAGGAATGTATGCAGCACTGCCTCAAACTGGCTGAGAAAAAAAATATGAAATAGACAAATAGAGGAAAATGCATTAGCATCCTGCAGTCTTGAAAGACCATGATATCATGCTCTGGATGCCCCAGAGCACGAAGCCTGAGTAGGTAAATGTTCTGTCGGGCTCTCTGGTAGACTCCTCCCAAAAATTCACAGATACAAATTTCACACACACACACGTTTGAAAATTCAAAACAATGTTCTTTTTACCGAAAATTCAAATAAACTAAGCACTCTTTTTGTATAGCAAAGAGCACTCGTCTCCAAACAAACTGGTAATTTGTACAAGTCCCTTATCAGTTCTGTGATAATTAGCTTGCAGCTGTGAGGAAATTCACAGTCCTTCTTCTTTCACAAAGTGAAACACACTTTGCTCTGGTTTAGTTTCAAAGCGGGGAAAAATCAGCACACAAAAGGTCAAAGTCAGTAAAGCAGTCACGAAACACAACGATCAGATAATCCTCCACAATGGCCAAACCCACAGGCTGCTATTTATAGCAGCCTCACTAATCACCACAGCCCCACCCAACCACAGGTGGCCTCATTTTCTTTGATAATAATCTCTCAGTTGTTGCTGCCTATGCATCGCTCTCCGCATGAGTGGTTGTATCATTAACTCTTGTTCTGAATCCAAGGAGGAGCTAGATAATTGATCTCCTTCTGAGCTGTCTGCCACACTCTCCTCCTCCCTGTCACTCGTGTCTTTTTGGTCAGAGGAGCCTTCCTCAGCAGATTCCACCGGGGGCAAAACAGGCCTGCAGCATGTGGATGTCTCCCCACATCCACAGTCCTTGGGGCAGGAGCTGGGCCAGAGCTAACCACGAGAGTAAATATGGAGGATAGACAGTTATCCAAGCAGCAGATTCTCCCTTCTCTACGTCTCTGAAATAATCCAATGAAATGGCAAAACCCAATATGATTGGTTCCAGCTATCTTGTAGGAGCTATCTATTTTCAGGACTTTGCTCTGGATTTTACCTCAAGGTTTACTCCTAAAGCCTTTTCCAATGATGGATATAGCCACAAGTTGGTGGAAGTTTGCAGTCAGAGTTTCTTTTCTCCTAGTGGTTGACCAGGGCGTCTTTGGTGTCTTGCCATGCTCTTAGGGTACCACATCGCTTGAAGATACTGCCTTCATGACCGTTGACCTATTATTGTAGGTTTCATCCTCTCAGTCCACTGGAACCTGTCTTCAGTCCACTAGAACTAGACAAGTCCCTATCTTGCCGAAGGTCAATGACCCATTGGCTACTCTCAACCTTGTTTGGCCAGCCTGTCAAAGCTGTTGCCCGGGGTAGGAACAGAAAGGTTTACTAAGTAAGTTTAGACTTCAGATCAGAATTTTAATATTAAAAGTAAAATGTGAGGAGAATACACAGATTGTTATAACAACTTTGTGCAGTAAACGCTTAATAAGTTTTTTATTTGTTAGAAAGGAATTATAATGGGTTTCCAGTGACTTTCAATTTTTATGTAATAGAAAAATTGTAGAATTTGTCAGAATTTGCTTCCATTTTAGAATAACCACTGTAATTGTCTCTAACAGAAATTGATGCTTAAAAATTAAACATTTTAGATTTCAGTTATCTTGTCCATGAAAGCTCTAAGTACATAGTATCAAAACCTTGCATAATTACTTCCATCCCAAAATTCCTTTTTCATATGGATTAGGCTGTGTTTGGAGAACTGAACAATAAACTGAAATTAGTTTTGTTCATAATTTCATGTACTTGCACGATCACTCCTGTAAATTTTCATCTGTAGCTTTTACCTCTCCTGAAGATAGTGTACCTCCTGTTTTTTCATTGTTCCCTTCTGGTCCCACATTGCCCCTCACATATACGCGTGTACACACTTACACACAAACACCCTGATATGTATTGCAGATTTGTGCCAAGGATGTGTTTTAGGTACCCAGTGCCAGAAGGGCAATCAGGTAACTTGATTCTTTGGAAGAGCTCCCCAAAAAAAGACATACCTGCTTCTTGAAGTACAGTGATCCCCCGGGTATTGCGACCCCGATCATTGCGAAACGGCTATATGGCGATTTTTGAACCCGGAAGTAAAAACACCATCTGCGCATGCGCGCCCTTTTTTTTCTATGGGCACGCATGCGTAGATGGCGCCGGGCAGATCAGCTGCTGGGCGGCTTCCCTGGGTCTTCCCCCTCTTGCTGGCGGGAGGGCAAAGCCGTTTGCCCGGCTCGCCCGCCGTTCGCCACTCGCCCGCCATTCGCTCGGCCACCCGCCGTTCGCCCGCCGTTTGCCCGGCTCGCCCGCCCTTCGCCCGGCCACCTGTCGTTCGCTCGCTGCTCGCCCGGCCACCCGGGTTCGTTTGGCTTCGGGACATGCCGGCGGCGACGTTTTAAAACAGCCGCGCGGCTTCCCAACTGAGTCCTGAAGTTCGCCAACTGAGTCCTTTGAAGTTCGCAGCGAGGAGTTTGCGTGGGCGGCGGGGAAACCCCAATCTTCGGCTCCTCGCTGCTGCGGCGGAAGTAAAAACACCATCTGCGCATGCGCAGATGGTGTTTTTACTTCCGCAGCGCTACTTCGCGCAAAACCGATCATTGCGAGGGGTCCTGGAACGGAACCCTCGCAATGATGGGGGGATCACTGTAGTTCCATTTGTGAAACTGCCTGATTTATTTATTTATTTAAATTTCTATCCCACCCAACTCCCTAGGGATGCAGTGGGAAAGAAAAGGGGGAACACAAGTGAGTTAGGATTAAAAGGGGGGGGGAGAAACATTGACTTCCAACTTTCTCTGTTGCAGTAAAATAAGGCATTAACATGAAATCATAACTGTTTGCTTTTTCATAATAATACGAACCATTTTTGATATGTTCATTTATTGCACATTGTCCAGAATGCATTATTTGAGTTGGCAGCCATTTAAATACGTCAAATTTTTTTTTTTTTTTAAAGTGACAAATGGCAGACATCTTTAACTTGGGAAATGAGCAGCTACATAAACATTGCCTCTAAAAGGAAAAGTCCCAAAATTTATGTGTGAAAAATAACCTTTAAATTGTTCAGGATTGTAGAGATCGGTTAGATGTAGAACATCTTTTAATGTCTTCTTGGGAATGCAGAAAAGCGGAGATTCATCAACATACAGACTGGCAGCCCTGAAGCCATAGACCAGTGATGGTGAACCTTTTTTTGGCTTGGGTGCCAAAAGGGGTATGTTAAGGGGTGGGCAGCAGGCAGGATGGGGTGGAATGCAGTTCCACCGGCAGAAATGAAGATGCGTGCATAGATCCAGCTGATCAGCAGCTGTCACTTCCTGGATTACTGGTCTTGGCTTGGCTTTCTTTTTTTCGCCTGCTGCTGCATCTGCGCTCCTTGCTTTTTTCCTCTTTCCTCCTTCCTGGCCTTGGATGAGCTTCCCTCTCTCCTGCCCGGCTCTCCTTCAGCGTCACACAGCCACCTCCCGCCTGAGGTGCAAACAGAAGGCATGGGTGGAAGCGGCGCTGGCAGCATTTATGCTTCTGGCAGGAACCGTTTGCCTAGCTACCCAGCCTAATGTGGGAGGAGCACCCAGGAAGGAGAGCGCGGGAAACACGAAGCAAATTGTCACCCCAGCGAGTGACACTGGTAAGGTTGTAAGTTGAGGACTTAAAAGTTCACTTGAACGATGTTCACATGATCACATGGCCGGCAAGTGTTGTGGTTAGCTCTGGCCCAACTCCTGCCCCAAGCAATGTGCAGATGGATGTGGGGGAGATATCCACATTACCTGTTTTGCTTCCAGTAGAATCTGTCTCCTCTCACCAAGGAAGCGTGAGTGACAGGGAAGAGGGGAGTTTGGCAGACAGTCCATGAGGAGATCAATCATCTGTATCATCCCTGGATTCTGAACAAGAATTAATGACACATCCATGTATGTGTAGAGTGATGCATAGGAGACAACAACTGAAGGATTATTACAAGAGAAAATGAGGCCACCTGTGGTTGGGTGGGGCTGCTGTAATTAGTGCTACAGATAAAAGTGCAGCCTGGTGTGTTAGCCTCATGGCGGTTTGTCTGATTCATTGTTTCATCAAGATCGTGGTTTTTTGCTGCTCAGGATTGTGTGTGTGGACTCTCTGGACTTTAGAATTGGACTCAATTTCCCAGTTATTGGGTGAGCAATTGGATTGCATTTCACCTGTGCCTTCTGTGTACCAGAAAATCCCTTGGACATTTAAAAAGGGAGCTGTTTCTGTTTTTCTGTTTATAAAAACTTTGGGGTTTTCCTTTTATTGTGTGGTGTGTGTCTTCCTGGACTAATTACCCTGTAATTACGGGCGGTTGAAACACGCCGGCAGAACAGCAAGCCACTCTTTCCAGTCACATGACAATTAAGCCACACCCACAAAATAAGCCACACCCATAGTGTGACAGTAAAAATTTTGGCTGGCCATTACTGGGTATGTGCATGTGCACTAGCGCATGCATGTGCCCCCACCAATCACCTCCCTCATGCATGGATACAACTCCCTCATGCTGCCTCCATGCATGTGAACAACCCCCCCCCCCCACCGTACACACACACACTGCCTCCAATGCATGCACACAGACTTCACTGAAGCCTTCGGAGTTCTGAAGCCTGGTAATGGTGAAAAACAGCCCAACTGGCCAACCAGAAATTCATTTCTGAACTTCTGAATGGGCCGTTTTTGACCATCTCCGGGGTTCAGGGAAGCCTCCTGAAGCCTGGAGATGGTGAAAAACGGCCCAATGGTCGAACCAGAAGTTTGTCCTCAGGGTTCAGGAGGCTTTTTTGAAGCCTGGGGAAAGCAAAAACGTCCGAAAAGAAACCTAAAAATCAGCTGGCCAGCACACTGGAGCTGACATAGCGCAACGCCTCACGTGTCCTCAGATATGGATCTGCGTGCCGCTGTTGTGTGTCTACCGTGTACACTTTTTTCAGAGAAGCTATCCAATAAGAGAGGTGAAAAGCAAACAACCTGAACTAAAAGTTTAAAAATACGAATGCAGTATTGGAACAGGCAAAATGTCAAAATGGTTGAGGCTGATATTGGCTGTAATCAGAATCACTTTAAGATAAGTTTACAGCTGCCCCTTCCCCAACTGATCATTATAATAGAGCCGGGGTGGCACAGCAGGTAGAGTGCTGTACTGCAGGCCACTGAAGCTGACTGTAGATCTGTGGTTCAAATCTCATCACCGGTTCAAGGTTGACTCAGCCTTCCATCCTTCCGAGGTGGATAAAATAAGGACCCGGATTGTGGGGAAAATATGTTGGCTCTGTTAAAAAGTGCTATTGATAACATGTTGTAAGCCACCCTGAGTCTAAGGAGAAGGGTGGCATAAAAAATTGAATAAATAAATAAATAAATAAATAAATAAATAAATAAATGTATGATGACATAAATTACATCAGACAAGGAGCATCCCTGTCTATAAGATAAATCAGGCAAGCAGAAATAGGCTCTTGACATCACATCTAAATTTGGATAAAGCTCCATTAGTGCAAGTTTTTAAATAAGTGATAAAAGCCATTTTCTTAAAAGATTGTTAATACTGCTGATCTGAAAAAGTTTATAGTTTTTTTTTAGTTATAATGAAGCTCAAGTGGGCCATTAATTATTTATTAAAAATTGCTGTTTTAACAGGCTATTTGAGTGATATACCATAATGTATTCTATATTTATTTTACAAATGAGATAACTTTGTCACTGAGATATACTGTAGTTAAACAACTGCTAGAGATACAATGATATATTTAGCAAATTAGGTTGCAGTAAAACTACTATTTATTTATTTATTTATTATTTATTTATTTATTTATTAGATTTGTATGCCGCCCCTCTCCGCAGACTCAGGGCGGCTAACAACAATAGTGAAACAACATATAACAAATCTAATATTTAAAATAATTTTAAAAACCCTAATTTTAAAAACCAAACATACACACAAACATGCCATGCATAAATTGTATAGGCCTAGGGGGAAGGGCATATCTCAGTTCCCCCATGCCTGGCGACAGAGGTGGGTTTTAAGGAGCTAACAAAAGGCAAGGAGGGTGGGGGCAATTCTGATCTCTGGGGGGAGTTGGTTCCAGAGGGTCAGGGCCACCACAGAGAAGGTTCTTCCCCTGGGTCCCGCCAAATGACATTGTTTAGTCAACTGGACCTGGAGAAGGCCAACTCTGTGGGACCTAACTGGTCGCTGGGATTCATGCGGCAGAAGGGAGAAGGCGGTCCCGGAGATATGCCATGAAGGGCTTTACTACCCCTTTTTATTTCAACTACACAATTTAAGTCTATTGGCATTTATTCAGGAAACTACAATAACGATAATTAATGAATAGAATGTCAAGGATATCACAACAGACTGTAGTTAGAAAAAGGAAAGTTGTGATTTTCGATTTGGCTTGAATGGAAGGCCCACAATATAGAGTCTGTACAAATGCAATAATACATGAATGATTCTAATATACTTTGAACTTCTTTTCTTTGATTAAATCTTCCAGGAATTACATTTTAGGAGAATCACATTTTAGGAGAATATTCAATATAATATTGACTACTTCCCTCATAATGGCAGAAATATATGTTGAATCCTTGTTAACAACAATTAATGAAGCTTGCTAAAGATTTTCAACAAAAAGGTCAGAAAACAAGGACCACACAGAATAATAGTTGTCATATAATTTAATGAAATATGTAAATTAAATAGGATAAAAACAGATATAAGCACCTTCAGCTGCACTTAGAATCCAAAATAGGCCAAGTGCCCCATGAAAAGACAATGCTAATATTATAAAATGAAATACAAGGGAATCAAAATAAATTACAAATCACTACATTCACAAACAATTCTCACAAAATAATGTATAGCTTCTAATGGAATTTGTGAAGAAGGGAAGCAGATTCATTCTAGACGAAAGAAAATACCTAAAAAGTCCTGCCTTGGAAATTAGTGTAATTCTGTTAAATAACTGGTATGTGAAATTTTAAAAGTTATTATTAACACAATGAAAATATCAGTAAATTATCTGGTGGTCATATAATTCATGCTTCTATCATGCTCAAACTGCTATTATCTTTTTCTGACAAGACATTTGTGAAAAAAACAATCATCTTCAACAAAAAATAATAAACAAATATCTATAAATAACATTGTTCACATTGAAATTTACCATATTCATTAACCAGAAATACTTAAACATGCCTACAGCATTCCTATTGAAGTTCTGAAAACTTAACAGAATATTTTTATAATTCCTTTAAATGTGCAGTCATATAGTTATATAAAAATAGGGCTTTAGAATGATTCCATTTCATAATAAGCAGATAATGGATGTGATCCGTAATTAGACAAAACTAGATTTTCTGGGCTGGCAATATACTAGAAATGGAGATGGTAACCCCCTCCCCCCCCACAGATTAATTTTCCATTGCCAGAGTTTAGCACTAAGTAATAAATTCTCAAATATGATCAAATGATCGCCCTTTTTTAAACAGTAATGCTCCTGAGAGGTTTAAGGGGATTTTTCATCTGGTGGCTGAGACTCCTTGGAAAAGCACAATTTTTAATTCTGTTTATTCAAAAGTGATATTAAATGCATTTTTAAACAATTGGTTTATGTATTCTTTCCATTTAAGGAGACTACTTTTAATTAAACAATCAATGAACTAGTATACAGTGGTCCCTCGAGTTTCGCGATCTCGATCTTCGCGAAACGCTATATCGCGAGTTTTCAACCCGGAAGTAAACTCCACCATCTGCGCATGCGTGCCCTTCCATGCATGCGTAGATGGTGGAGTTTCCCCGCCGGGCAGAGGCTTCCCTGGGTCTTCCCCCTCTTGCCCCGGTAAGGCGCGAGCAACGGCGTGGGCGGGTGGGCGGCACACGCGCGGGGAAACCCCAGGGCCGCTTCTCAGCTGAGAAGCGGCCCCAGCAACAGCGCGGGGGGCGGGCGGCACGCGCGCGGGGGGGGAAACCCCAGGGCTGCTTCTCAGCTGAGAAGCGGCCCCAGCAACAGCGTGGGGGGGCGGGCGGCGCGCGCGCGCGCGGGGAAACCCCAGGGCCGCTTCTCAGCTGAGAAGCGGCCCCAGCAACAGCGCGGGGGGGCGGGCGGCACGCCGCGCGCGCGGGGAAACCCCAGGGCCGCTTCTCAGCTGAGAAGCGGCCCCAGCAACAGCGCGGGGGGGCGGGCGGCACGCGCGCGCGCGGGGAAACCCCAGGGCCGCTTCTCAGCTGAGAAGCGGCCCCAGCAACAGCGCGGGGGGGCGGGCGGCGCGCGGGGGGGCGGGCGGCGCGCGCGCGCGCGCGGGGAAACCCCAGGGCCGCTTCTCAGCTGAGAAGCGACCCCAGCAACAGCGCGGGGGGGCGGGCGGCACGCGCGCGCGCGGGGAAACCCCAGGGCCGCTTCTCAGCTGAGAAGCGGCCCCAGCAACAGCGCGGGGGGGGGGGCGGGCGGCACGCACGCGGACAAGCAGCAGCAGCGAGGCGGCGGGGAAACCCAATCTTCGGCTCCTCGCTGCTGCGGTGGAAATAAAAACACCATCTGCGCATGCGCAGATGGTGTTTTTACTTCCGCACCGCTACTTCGCGACAAATCGATCATCGCGAGGGGTCCTGGAACGGAACCCTCGCGATGATCGAGGGACCACTGTATATGTCTGAAAATGTAAATTGATCTATAAGTAATCTTATCTCCATAGACTTAAAAAAAATAAATCTGTTAATAACTTATTCAAATCAGATAAACAAAAATATTTTTCTTCCTAAGTAATTTCTGCAACAAATATTTAAACATATACTTCCTTCCAAAGTCAATATGGAGAATGTGAGATCAAAATATTATTTGTTCTTTCAAAGTTTAAAAATATAGGATAAATATGTTTTCACTTTCCAGGGATTTGACAAATTACTGCTGTTCCAACAATCTTGTAATCTAGAATTCATGGTGAGGAAATGTCATATACAGGAATTGACATGTAACAAAAATATAAATGATTATGCAAAATAATTTGTAATTTTTAGAAGATCACAGCTGCAATCCAAGTAAACAGTAGAATTTATGTACTATTCAGTGTTGGAAATTTTCTTTTCTTTAGAAGAAAATATGCAATCTATTTATTTATGTACATGGCAGAGCAACTGTTTGAATGCAAGCTACACTTATAGAAACTGGCTTTAATCATTATTAAGGTGATCCTGGAGTCATGATTGTATACAAACAGTGTGTTCATAGGGTGTAGTGTTATCCACAAAAAAGAAAAAGATTCAGAAAATCTACATCTTTATAACTTGTTCTAAAGAGCATGAAAATCCATTGGAACATCAAAATTATATATGATTTATTCCTATGATTTGTCAGGTAAACCTACTGACTATGTCACTAATCTCTGACACCAATGCAGAACTGAGGGTTACTTATTGTCTTCAATGGAGTGGCGGTAGAAGGCAAGAGGTTGACATTATTGGATATTTGATTAGAACTATTTTCCAATATGAAAGAACCCCCCCCCCCACTGTATTAGTACATAGGAGAAGACATCACAATCCCATTAAGACAGATATATTTTAACTAAAGTTATATGAGAAATGTGCTATTGGAAAACAACGTACAAATTACCAAAGAGACTAACCTACTATAGAGACAGGGTTGCCACAACACTGCAATATCAATCCAGTCCCTTCTAAGCTTGTATATCGAGCAACCATGCATTAATCTGCATACCAGATCATCTCACATATTGCTATTATTAGAGAATGAATATATTTGGACTATTAAACTAGTATTCATAATGGCACGCTGATATTCTTCAGTCTTCTTTCGGTTTGGAAAAAAAGTAAATATAGGAAAATTAATTTTTGAACAGACCTCTTCAGTTAAAACGAACAGCTTCAGGGTATCAAACAGGCAAGCTGGTGGATACGGCAGATGCCATCTTGCCTGTTTTAATATCTCTCACTGTGCTAAAGGGATTATATGAACAGATTATTCTGGAAATACAGTGTTCCCTCGATTTTCGCGGCTTCGAACTTCACAAAAAGTCTATACCACGGTTTTTCAAAAATATTAATTAAAAAATATTTCACACTTTTTTCCCTATACCAAGGTTTTTCCCATCCAATGACGTCATATGTCATCGCCAAACTTTCGTCTGCCTTTAATAAATATTGTTTTAAATAAACTTTAATAAATAAACATGGTGAGTAATAATCTAAATGGTTGCTAAGGGAATGGGAAATTGTAATTTAGGGGTTTGAAGTGTTAAGGAAAGGCTTGTGATACTGTTCATAACCAAAAATAGTGTATTTACTTCCGCATCTCTACTTTGCGGAAATTCGACTTTTGCGGGTGGTATCAGAACACATCCCCAGTGAAAATCGAGGGAACACTGTAACACTGTTATATATTACATTGTTGATTCTACAAATACTCTTTCTTTAACAATAGACAATAAAGTGGAAAAAATTGGTCAAAATACCTAAATAAAGCATGCTTTTTTTGAATTGCATCCAAAGATAGTTAGACAAGATTTCTTCCTCTAGTAACATGCTATCATTGATTGAACTCCAGCAAAATGTTATATTCATATTTCATTCTGCTGTCTCCTTGACTGGCTCACTACTGTTATTGCCCATCTTTTCTTTAGTCCTTTATTTGTTTTGAAATCTCTTCACTTCTGTCAAGTAACAACCATTTGACCCACATTTGTGCTACATGGCTCCGTTCCTCCAACAGTTGCTTCTCTGGAAAAGTATCTCTGTGAGACTCTGCATCCCTTTAATGGAGAAGGGAATTTCAATTTTTCTCAGCTTTTGCCCCTTGCATTCTGTAGAGGCATGCCATGCATAATTTTTTCCATTAGACTAAGTTCTGGGTGGTGGAAGAATAATAATATTGGTTTCTCAGGCTGGCAATCTAGGCTCGAGTTTTAGAGATAGCTCATACAGTGTGTCCTCATCTATGATGAGGCTTTTGTCCAACAAGTACTGAGTGACCTGGGAAAACAAGAATATGAAACAATTGTTTAGTGATGTTAGAAACATAGAAACATAGAAGATTGACGGCAGAAAAAGACCTCATAGTCCATCTAGTCTGCCCTTATACTATTTTCTGTATTTTATCTTAGGATTGATATATGTTTATTCCAGGCATGTTTAAATTCAGTTACCAAGCATCTACCACTCTTTCAGTAAAATAATATTTTCTCACGTTGCTTCTGATCTTTCCCCCAACTAACCTCAGATTGTGCCCCCTTGTACTTGTGTTCACTTTCCTATTAAAAACACTTCCCTCCTGAACCTTATTTCACCCTTTGACATATTTAAATGTTTCGATCATGTCTCCCCTTTCCCTTCTGTCCTCAAGACTATACAGATTGAGTTCATTAAGTCCTGATAAGTTTTATGCCTAAGACCTTCCACCACTTTTGTAGCCCATCTTTGGACCCGTTCAATTTTATCAATATCTTTTTGTAGGTGAGGTCTCCAGAACTGAACACAGTACTCCAAATGTGGTCTCATTGGAATGTTGGAATCATTATACATCATCATTGTAGTTTCTGTCAATATTTCAATCTTCTTTGATACAAACACGAGAGGAAGCAGATATGTGATTCAGTAAAAAAAACCAGGTGAACTGGTCAGAACTGGCAGCAATCCATTTCTGTGTGTCACAATGCAAACCCTTTCCTTTTCCGTGTAGTCACATTACAGACATGCAAAAAGAAGTAGAGTTCTAGCAAATATTGGGGTGTAGCTTCTGCCACTCCTTCCCCACCCCCTTGCCCCCCCCACCCCACCAACTGTTATATTACTACTGTAGATCACCTCACCTGTGAATCAGTTGTGGTTCTAAACCCCTTTACTACCAGTTTGCATGTGCGCTTGCACACAATGTTTCTGCCCACGCGCAGAAGTGTTTTGGGTGGTCGGGCAGAGCCTTCTGCCATCAGCACTTCCAGTTTTTAGAATTAGTCGACTTACACCCATTTGTTTAGAGACTTTTCAAAATCACAGTGACATTGAAAAAATAGGTTTTCGACCATTTTTCACTGGTACTATCATTGCAGCATCCCCGTGGACATGTGTTGAAAATTCAGAAGCTTGGCAGCTGGTGTGTATTTTTGATGTTGTAGTGTTCCGAGGTCATGTGATTAACTTTTGTGACCTTCTGACAGCAAAGTCAATTGGGAAGCCTATTTCACCTAATAACCATGATATTAACTTAACAACTGCATTGATTCACTTAACAACTGTTGTAAGAATGGTCATAAAATGTGGTAAAACTCACTTAACAGCTGTCTTGATTAGCATTGGCAATTTCAGGCTCAACTGTAGTTATATATTGAGGAAGATGCCAGCTTCCAACAAAAAAAACCCCATAAACCACAGTCATGTGACCATGGGATATTGCAAACAGCCAAATTCAATCATGTGTCCATAGGGGTAAGGGGGCCGACAGTTGGCAGAATTTTGAATCATAAATATTTCGGGGTCTGCAGTAACTTACAACCGATTTTAAATTGCTGGTTTAACATCAGGAATTCAGCTGTATCAACATTATCACTAAGCCCTGAAACCAAACACTGACCAACAGATACCAGACATGAAAGTCTACACCAGTATAATGCTGAAACTTTAAGTCACAAATCTCTTCACATACTATATAAAAAAATATGGGGCATAATTTATTAATATATTTAGAATAAGGTAAAAAACTGTATACAGTGGAAAAGAAGATATGAAAATACTGTACCTTTTGTTGATGCTCTATTCGATAGGAAGCCTGTTGGAACTGACGTATTTCCCTGATAATATGCGATATCTGTTAAATAAACATATCAATGATAATTTCTGGTTGAATTTTGGAACAGTGGCTTGAATTCTAATTTTCCTATATAAAATTGTAAAATATAATAAGGTTTATATTCCTTGCTCTTCTTTCTAGAGCTCTTTTGGTCTCTGAACAGATTGTCAAAAGCAGGCATTATGCTCCAACCCAGTAGAATTAAACTAGGAAAAAACTATAATTTTACTATTATTTTGGACTTTCCACTTAAAACAGCTGTTTCACAACAGCATTTCCCTGATTGTCCAAACAGGCAACAATGTGTGTGGCTTATCAACTGGAGCCAACAAGATTTGGAAATATATATTTGATGCTATTGGGTTGGCTTAAATTCTACAGTAGACAAAGTTGGTTTTTTTCTGTTTTTCTTTCTCTCCAGCTCCTTGCATAACTGAGAGTATGCAAAATGGGTTTTTGAGTGACTTTGAGCATTCTATGCTTTACTGGGTAGATTAATTTTGTTGTGAGTTACATTTAACTCCCTTGAGTTTAAAACATATAGGAAAAAATGGGTATGGGTTCTGTATTTCTAAAATAGTGCCTTTTAATCCAGTTTAGGAATGATTCTGTGTTGTCAGAAACACAGAGAAGGAGATTTGACTGGGTGAATGTCTATATTATGGATGTGATGGGTACTGGATTAATCAAGACTACAATATTGATTCCCCAAAATATGCCAGTAGATGGTGATAGAACATTGATTGTAAATACAAGTATCAGCAATTGCTTTTTAAATTTCTACTGCACTATGAAATATAATCTCACATACTAATACCTATAAACCCTTATAACTTTAAAAAAAACTGTAGAAAAAAATTACCATTCGCATTTTAGAAAAATTGACAAGGCCTTCTTCAGTAAAGTTTGGTGTTCCTTCTTCAATAAATGCCAGATCTGTGAGGTACATTCCAAGATAGGGCACCGAAGGAGGGTTGCAACTGTACAATAAGAAAAGCTAGTTTGTAAATTACAGACAATCCTTCCTCCTTTTCCCCACCATCAAAATGTATGCCAAATAAATCTTTATTTAGAAGTAAGTTGCACAATATATAGCAGAAAATACAGGTAGTCTTCAACTTACAATTAATTTAATGAAACGTTCAAAGTTATAGCAGCACTGAAAAAAGTGACATATGACAATTTTTCACACTTACAACCTTTGTAGCAGCCTCATAATCATGTGGTCAAAATTCAGATACATAGCAACTGATTCATAGTTATGACTGTTGCTGTGTCTCAAGGACATGTGATTCCATTTTGCAATCTTCTGACAAGCCAAGACAATGGGAAAGCCAGATTCACTTAATAACCATGATGCTAATTTAACAACCACAGTGATTCACTTAACAACTGTTGCAAGAATGGTCATAAAATGTGGCAAAACTCACTTAACAAACTTCTAACTTCAGAACAGAAATTTTGGACTCAACTGTAGTTGTAAATCGAGGCCTATCTGTCCTCAGAATACTGATAGTTAGAACAACAGGTTTAGAAAATATGATACACTGCTCAAAAAAATAAAGGGAACACTTAAAAAACAGAATATAACTTCAAGTAAATCTGTGAAATCAAACTGTCCACTTAGGAAGCAACACTGATTGACAATCAATTTCACATGCTGTTGTGCTAATGGAATAGTTGTGCAAATGAAATATTCAATGAGAATATTTCATTCACTCAGATCTAGGATGTGTTATTTGAGTGTTCCCTTAATTTCTTTGAGCAGTATATTTGTTAGGCTGAATTCATGGTATAACCATATTGCATTTAACTTTCAGATTTGATTGTCATTATACTATTTTAGTTAATTCAATTAACTGTGGAAAAATTAAGGGTGAGAATAACAAGGCAACCTCCAGCCTATGGACTACAGTAGGACATGCAACAAATCCAAACACAACCTTTTCCCTCTAACATATTTTTGTGCAGAGAAAACAAAATGTCATTACTTCACTGAGTCCTTTCCCTCAAAGAAGAGGGGTCAACGTTCTTCTTTATCAATTCTTGCACACATTACATGCTCAATGAAGTTGAGGTTATTTTTCTCTAACTTATTCTGCATAGAACAAGCATTTCTCGATTCCTCCTTCATGGAAGAAGAGGTTTTTGGATGCAAGGGGAACAATTTTGTAACAGGAGCTTTCATTCTACAAATCAGGCTGTAATCCAATCTGCCATGGATGTGACAGTAAAACAGCCATTGCTATTTCAGATCTGTATCTTTAACTAGCTCAATGAAAAGGTCACAAAACCATTCAAGCTTTAGTATTTTCTCTGCTCCTTATTACACAGATGTTAGGGAGAACAAACAGCTCAGAGTAAAAAGCAGGAGAAAAATAGACTGAATCCTACCTAAACTATTAAAGAATATGGAAATGAAGCCAAATTAGCTATCACTGACATAATTGTGATTTCAGATTCAAATCAAAATTGTCTCAATGACTGCTAGGTTGTAGAAACAAACCACCGATGTTTTAAAAAAACAAAACAAAACAAAATTAGTCCATCATACTCCATAAATGCAAATTTTAAATTATACAATAATTATAACAAAATAAGAGACATACTTCTTGAGTGTTTCTCTCAGATTTTTAAATCTTCCCTCAGATGACACAATCTTTTGAAGTTTATCCATAAGAGCTTTAGTCTACAAACAAAAAATGACAAAAATGTAACACAGAAAGTGCTTCCTAAAGAATCTGAAGAATTTAGCTTCAGAGAAATGTGTAGTTTTCAAATAGTCTTCATTAAATGTAGCCCAACTGAAATAAGAGGTTGGCACAGAAAAACCTTTATGTGGGTATTCACTGCTTTGTTCAACTTCTTCAAATGCACATACCAAAGTTTGTCCTACCACATACTAAACATAACAGTCCTGAAACAGGCTCATCATCAAATTGTTCAAATGAATTCATGGCGCATCACACGTTTACATGAAAAATATGTCATTTTTGCAAGAATAATATTTAAACCATTATAGTAACACATCTGCAAGATGAAAAGGATACTCAAAATATTAGGTTAAATAAACTGCACAATTTTCCCATCAGTGTCTCAGTCAGTATTAATTACTTACTTGTTTAGAAACCTTTGCCCATGTTTTCTTTAGTCTGTAGATTGCACTTCTGTTCAAGGCTGATGTGATTTCAAGGACACCATTGTAGTTGTGCAGACATCGACAAATATCTGCCACTGCAACCCATTTCTCAATGGCATTAGCACGGGAACCGATATCAGTGTAATTCATAATTTGGGATGCTACAAGGTTGCTCATCTAAATGAAAGTACTAGCATCATAAATATTTTCATTTATAAGACTGAATTAAACACATATTTAAATTAATGATCTAAATATGTTTGGATTTAAGCAAAGAAAACATATATTACAAAAATAATGAAAATAGGACAGCCTTTCCCAACCTGCTACCCGTCAAGAATATTGGAAATTCTCATATCATATTTGACAGGTGCTAGGTTGCAAAAGCCTCTAATAATACAAAACAAAAATGAAGAGATCATTGAACAGATAGCAAAAGAAATGCTGTACAATAGATTCCAATAGCGTACTAAGAGCAAAAAAGCAATATGACATATAAACAGAAATAATCAAGGTAATAAGGAACAATTTGTTTAAAATATAATTTAGTTTCTTTTGTCATTGCTTGGCAATCTCAGCAGATTTCTTAAGATTATATTTTTTCAAATATTTACTACCAAAGTGCTTGGCTATTCTTCAGGAAAACTGGAATCCTTTGGTAACTTTTATTTTGGCTACCTTTGGTAACTTTTAGTTTGGTTACCTTTGGTAACTTTTATGGTCTCAGAAACATTTTTAATCTAGCATTCTTGTATTTTTAGAAAGCATTCTCTATTTCTATTACAACTCACATCATTAAAATGTTGGCTGGTTTTCATAATGTAAGGTGTTCTTTCATTTTTATCCAATTTCATCCAACCCTGCCCAAGAAATTCTCTAGGAAAAAAGAAAGAAATAGCAAAAAACAGAGAATACTGTATTTATTTCTGTTTGTTCTGTTTACTTTGGCAACAGCTTCACAAATTCAGGAATGAATTCTTCTCAACTATTAAAAATGAATTGGTTATAAATGTAAAAGCCTTTTTAAGGCTTAAATCCTTATTAAATAAGCATGTTTTCCTTGGTAAACTTTTTCTAGTCAGATCTTTAAAGTAAGAAAAATTAGGACAAAAGTTCTAAACCTTTTGAAGTACAGTAGGGTCCCACTAAAATCAACTTATTTTCCTATTTAACATGATCATACAGTGTGAATCATGTATATTGCTTCATTTAAATTCTTTACACTCATTTTTGCCTTCCTCCTCCAAACAAAATATTCATAGAATATGTTTTGAAAATAGTAGCTTCTTCTCTTTTGCTAATTAAAAAAAGTACATTAGGAAACATAAAGCTGCCTTCTACAGTGACAGGGTGCTCATCCATCTGGTCCATATATGTCAATTCTGTCCAGATGTAGTATTGAGGCTTTCAAACCAAAATTTCACAAAATATTATTCCAAGTTTTACTTTGTGATGTAAAAAACTGAACCTGGATCCTTTGTGTTCAGAACTCAATTCTCTACTTTTGAATGTTCCTTCCCTGAATGCTACATATTTAATGGGTTTGCTATCTGTCCTACAGATTTTCTGATTTGGCACTACATATAAAAAAAATATTTTTGGTTCTTTGGAGTTTTATTATGTACAGATATGTTAGCCTTTTCAGAAAGTAAACTGCATCTTGCTCATAAAGAACAACTTAGAAATACTGTGCTATTACTGCCTCGTCTTACAAACCCCTTGTCATACAAACTTTTCGAGATACAAACCCGGGGTTTAAGATTTTTTTGCCTCTTCTTCCAAACTATTTTCACCTTACAAACCCAAGCCACCGCCACTGGGATGCCCCGCCTCCGGACTTCTGTTGCCAGAGAAGCGCCTGTTTTTGCGCTGCTGGAATTCCCCTGAGGCTCCCCTCCATGGGAAACCCCACCTCCGGACTTTTGTGTTTTTGCGATGCTGCAGAGGAATCCAGGAGTGCCAAAACGGGCACTTCTCTGGCAATGGAAGTCCGAAGGTGGGGTTTCCCAGCGAGGGGAGCCTCAGTGAAATCGCAGCATCACAAAAACACGGAAGTCCAGAGGTGGGGTTTTGAAGACTTCCGTGTTTTTGCAATGCTGCAATTTCGCTGAGGCTCTCCTCGCTGGGAAACCCCACCTCCGAACTTCCATTGCCAGCGAAGCACCCATTTTTTCGCTGCTGGGATTCCCCTGCTGGGATTCCCTTGCAGCATCACAAAAACACGGAAGTCCAGAGGTGGGGTTTCCCATGGAGGGGATCCTCAGGGCAATCCCAGCAGCGCAAAAACAGGCGCTTCGGCTGACAAAAGGGGTGAGTTTTGGGCTTGCATGCATTAATCGCTTTTCCATTGATTCCTATGGGAAACAGTTTCGTCTTACAAACTTTTCACCTTACAAACCTCGTCCCAGAACCAATTAAGTTCGTAACACGAGGTATCACTACACTTTTATATCAGACTTTCATTATCCATTTATGCTAAGAGATATGCACTAGTTCCATTTCTACTGTATGCATGATCCATTATAATTTTGTGCAAATTTTTGCATTATCCAAATCTTTGCTTAGAAATATTTTCATTCCCATAATAATGACTGGCACACCACTTACTCATAAGTTATGCCTCTGAAGACAATGTGATCTAAGAGAGTTATTTGTTCAGCAAGTTCCATCGCTGATAATGTTTCAAAGCATTCTGGTTTTGGACACTCTAGCTATAAGAAAAAAAATACATTTTAAACTGTTTAAAAGTCAATTTTACCTTTTTATTTGTTTTCTACAATATTAGATGAATAGCTATTTTATCAATTTTATTAGTCAGATTTTATTATTTGTTGAAAGAAAATCCTGAAAAGAAAATAGCATTTCATAAGTTCTTATTTCTGAAACTGAGAATTGTTTTCCCAATGTTATAAGCTAATAAAACAATTTCATTTCAGTTTTCCAATCTTACAGGAGTCCTCAGGTTATGACAGCAATTTCCATCCAATAACACATCACATGATTACATCACATAGTAACAGCAATTGTAGTAATGCCATGTGCTGCCATTAGCAAGACATTGTGTAGTTAATTAAGAAAGGACCTCAAATTACTGTAGCGCTAAGCAAGCAGGCCAGTGGGCAAGAGCTGCTATGGGGATGAATGCCATAGCTAGGTGCTACTGGGTGCTACTGAGAGCAGGTGGACCTTAATCTGAGGGCAGGTGCTACTGAGTGAGGACAAGTCCACAGGCGGGCACTATAGAGCAAGGGTAACCCAGTGAAGACTGCAGGTAGGCCATTGTGGGCCACTGATAGGCCCTAAGGAGCATGGGCAGGTTAGCAAGAGCTGCTATGGAGTATAGGAAGGGAGGCTCAAGAGGACGTTCTGCTGCCAGGCTTCTTGAAGAAAAAGTGGCAGGAGCAAGTTATGGGGATATGTGACCTTTCCTGTTGGCTTCCCCATTGACTTTGCTTGTGCGGATTAGGCAAGAAAGGTTGCACCTTGAAAGTCCATCTGTGCCCCCCCCCCCCATAGTCATGTGAACAAAATCCAAGTGCTGGCAGCCAGTTCCCACTTATTATAATTGCATCATCTCATGGGAACATGAGCAAGATGCAAGCATTTGGTAATACGTTTGGTTGCAGCATTCCAGAGTCATGTGACCATCATTTGTAATCTTCTCTGAGCCTTCTCACAAGCAAAGTCAATGAGGAAACGGGTAGGGAAGGCTGCAAGTCACTCAGATAAGTCTCCCTCATACCTGCCCTTTCATCACTTACATGCAATACTTCCTCCTTTCTTCCTTCACTTGCAAACACCCCTTGTTCTCTTGCTTCAGCTTTCATCTGCTTGTACATATGGACAGATACCCCTCAATCCTTTTCTACGGCCTCCCTACAGTCACATACGTGCCTATATCCCACATTCTCTTTCCCCAGCCTTCCTGCACTCACATATACCTAACATCCCACCCCTTTCTCCCCGCCTCAATATACCCTGCCCTCATTTCCTCTTTCCCAGATCGCCCTGTGGTTGCACACACGCCCTTTCCCTAGCCTTAGTTGAAACACCAATGATCAAAGGAAAATATAACAGTGATGTGCCCCTCAGAGAGGGGCGGCATACAAATCTAAGTAATAAAAAAAATTAAAAAAAATAAAATAATAAATAAAAAAAAAGACAGTAATAATGGAATAGATGAGCACAATTTCCAAAGTAAGCTCAATTTACATAAATAAAAAATAAACCAAACATATATTTATTTAAATAAACTCACCATCTGCATTATATCTTCTATTTTTAAGTGTGTGTCATCTTGATCCTCCTGAGAAAGTGTCCTAAAAATAATTAGCAATATATTTTATATCACAATGAAATTTCTGCATTCTTTTGTGCTATTATTAATGTTTACCTTGTAGGTATTCCAAGTGTTTATATATGCTTATTTATTATACTAGTATGCTGTCAAATCAATGCAGACTCATGGTGGTTTACAAAACAATCAATAAATATAAATACTTTTAAAACAATATGTAATCAAAATTACAGCAATCAAGAATAAATTATAATTTTAAATTACACTGACAGGAAAATTAATTAAAAACAATACAAATGAATGAATAAGTCGTTCAAAGTGAAATAAATTGAAGAACAGCAAAAACAAACTAACCAAATGCTTTGCAGAAAAATTAGTAGCTATTTCTGGAATACTATAGGAGATGGAAGAAGTCTTAATTGTAAGGGGAGGTAGTTTTCAAAAAGGGAGCAGCAATTAAGCCTTTGAGTTTCTTTACCTTACTTCAAGATAGTGGGATATAATCAAAAGCTTCCCTAAGAAGAACTGACAGGATGCATCTTCATGACTGCTATTTTGAAATAATACCTAATAAATGATAGCCATAATTTTTAATGTCTCTTCAGAAATAAGTTCCACTGGTGCCTTGTAAGTCTTGCATTTTCCAAATGATTTTCAGTTGCAATGTTTCTATGAATACATGCCAAATACAGTATATCCCATGCTATCTCCATACATTTATAAAACAACACAGAGACCGAGAGAGAGACCTGAAACACTTATTGTAAAACCTGTCTTCAAGATGACATGGAATTATGAAAAATCATTCATCGAATCTCAATTTTCTATCCCCCGTAGAGCCATTGATACCGATTCTCAGATCCATCATCTACCAACCTGTCAGTAAGAGTATCAAATTATCTGAGTCAACTGTATAATAAAAAGTCAATTAATTATATAGGCATCAATATAAGCCTACCTGAAAGTGAGGATTGCGCTTAGGGCAAATAATACTAGAAACAAGTTTTATGATTTTTTTTATTTATTTATTTATTAGATTTGTATGCCGCCCCTCTCCGAAGACTGATGTTGTCCAGACTACCATTTATTATGTTATTTAAGAGCAGAAGCATTTAAACTTATATACAGCTTCATAGTGCTTTACAGCCCTCTCTAAGTGGTTTACAGAGTCAGCATTTTGCCCCAACAATCTGGGTCCTCACTTTATTGACGTCAGATGGAAGACTTAATCAGCCTTGAGCTGGTGGGAATTGAACTGCCCAACTGCTGGCAGTCAGCAGAATTAGCATGCAATACTGCATTTGAACCATTGTGCCACCACCACAGTATAAGATGCTTTACAAGTTTTATATAGCAGAATATTTTGGAACTACTTCTTTCGAAATGTTTGAAATATTTCGAAATATTTTTTGCCTTTTCAATTGTAGCACTCAAACTCTTTGGAACTGGAAATTATTGTTTTTATCATGTAAACAAGTGGCTTCGATAACTTATTGGAGGGGGGATAACTTTTCAAATTGCTTGCATGTAATATATTTAGAATGTTCATATATTTTTAATTTGCAATCAAATTTTTGGTGAAAAGAACAAACGATCCTAATTCTTCATGGGTATAATTTTGCAGTATATGTTCCTTAGAGTAAAATTAAAATGACTTTAACTCTATGAAACAGTTGATCAACACTATATTTTTGTAACAAAGTTTCATTTCCCCCCTTTTAAAGTGATACACTGAAACAAAACATCTGAATTGATCATACAGTAGTCCCTCGCTATACCGCTGTTCACCTACTGCGGCTTCACTTCATTGCGGGTTTCTGAGGAAGCCGATCGGCAGATTTAAACAGCCCGCCGAACTCGATCGGCAGGTTTTTAAAAAATATATATATATCTAAAATTGTAAATACTGTACTGTATTTAAATACTGTATCTAAAATAAATACTGTGTGGGAAGGGTTTATAAACACTTAAAACAATGAAAACTTACCAAACAATTACAATATAAATACTTAAATAAGTACTATCAGTCGATAAATTCCCCATCGCGGATTTCACCTATCGCGGCCAGGTCTGGAACGTAACACCAGCAATAGGTGAGGGACTATTGTACTTCTGTTTCTTTTATAATACTTCTGTTATGAAACTCATAGATGCTTTTTACCTCAGGATATTTGCTGTAGCTTTCCTTTCTTGTGGCAAAAGGTCAGGGTCTCTCAAAACTTCTTCTAGTAGATTAAGAACACTCATCTTCAATTCATTATTTAATTCAAAATCCTGCAAAACAAAGTACTTCTGGATGAAAGAATCATATTGCAGATGTATACATTGTGAGCATGATAAATATTTTAAAATACATACATTTGCTTTTGCACAGTATAATTTTCTTTCCAAAATACTATTTCCTTTCTAGGTTCTTCAGAGCTCTTACAGAAAAAAGTTGCCACCAGAGTTCTGACCAATTTTTCCCACTTCCATGTACTGTACATCTGAAATTTTAACACACCCAAGCATTTTTTTCCCTTTCCATTTTAATTAGCACATTTTTAAGGAGAAGATAATATGGTGGGCCAAGCTTCATGTTCTTTAAGGGCCAATTAACAAGAATTATAATCTATAACTAGCATATTCAAGTGAAATAATGGACATATATAGGCAAGAAAATCAGACTTTTTTATAACCAGAGCTCATGGATTCTAAACAATATCCAGAAAAAATATTAAAGAAAGTTAAAAGCAGCAGAAATATTTCTAAGAAAAGTTTATAAGCTTATTATGTAACCAAAGCAATTTATAAAAACAATGATGGACATCCCATAAAGTTCAGTTTGTAATGAAAAATGTTTGTTTCCTGTTTAACCAATTGAGACTTCTCTCAATATGGAATCTGAAACAGAGATATACTAGTAATTATGGTAATTAATAAGAGAGTTTATGTAAGGAGACATATCTGCACAAGGTAGATAATTGGAACCTGGAAAATTTTAGATTATTAAAAATTGTAATTTTACATAATTACAGTGATACCTCTACCTAAGACCGCTTCTACTTATGAACTTTTCTAGATAAGAACCAGGTGTTCAAGATTTTTTTGCTTCTTCTCAAGAACCATTTTCCACTTACAAACCCGAGCCTCCGAAACTGTAACCGGAAAAGGTGGGGAGAAGCCTCCATGGGGTCTCTCTAGGAATCTCCTAGAAGAAAACAGGGCCACCACCCTCCCTGTGGTTTCCCAATCGCATGCATTATTTGCTTTTACATTGATTCCTATGGGAAAATTTGCTTCTTCTTACAAACTTTTCTACTTAAGAACATAGTCACGGAACGAATTAAGTTCGTAAGTAGAGATATGTACCACTGTATTTCAATGCACAGAGTGAGTGCTTTAGAATGGGGAAGGAATACTTTCACCATATCAAATCAACAGGCAAGTAACTGGTCTGCTGTGTGTCTATGGAATTTCATTTATCCTTTAAAGTATGTGCTTATTTATCTCAATCCTACAAAACAGAATAGTCTGGTTTATTCTTTCTCTCCTATTTAATAGATGCCTCTTCCTCCATCCCATAAACAATTAATACTATTTCAAAAAAAATGGTAGAAGACAGTCATCAGTGAATTCAAGTGTTGAAATACCTTCTGTCGATGTTTATGCTTGAATTAATTGAAAAACACTAACTCAAGTCATTTATATTTCAGGTTACTGCAGATGTTTCAATAAAGGATTTAACTAAAAGCTTCATGTCTCCAGTATTTTGTAGCAGTCTCTTTTATAATGAATATCATCATGTGAGAAGCAATTCAGAATGTTTCCATAGAAACAGAAGCAATTATCACCAGCAAAGTTCTTGAAACTCCTGCACATGTAACTTTCCACATAGCAATGAAAGAGATCTGTGTTTGAATTTTGCACATATATTTTCAATAATTAACAACTTATACACTTTCCTGAGATTAGAGTTCTCTGTTGATTTCGTCTTTCTCATGTTTTGAGTTTTGGTATACTTTTGTTTAAAAGATTATATAACAGATTGCCATAATACCAGTTTGTAAAATATATATTAAAAGGCCATGACAGTAATGTTATATTAGATTGGGAATGTTATGCTTCATGTTTATAAGGAATAGCATAGAAGAATAAAAAGAAAATGACAGCGCCGGACTTACCCGGCAGGCAGGCTTTGCTGGAGGGACCGGGAGACACGGTCCCTCATGGCGGCCGCCATCTTGGATCCCGGGCGAAGTCTCGCGATGCGAGACTTCGCTCGGGAGATCGGGGCCTGATTGGCCAGGCCCCTGATTGGTCCGGGCGGGGCCTGCTTGCCCTATATAAGGGCGAGCAGGCCCGGGGCTCTTCCTTTTCGCCCGGACCAAGCTACAGAGCAGACGTTCGTTCGTCTGCTCCGGCGGCCATTTTAGGTGGCGACCTCGTGCGAGGCGCCATTTTGTGGCCTTTTGTCACGCGAAGAGCCTTTTCAGTGATAGCGGAGCCAGCATCGGCTGGACTCCGCTCCGGTTTGGAGCCTCATTGCCCTTTGGGGGTAGTGGGTGGTGCTGCCTTCTGGGAGGCCCCGCGGGCTTGCGGTGTTTCCAGGGTGGTTCGAGGCCTGGGATAAAGGCCTAGTGTCGGGCCTTGTTGCCCGAGGGGAGGTGGGATTAGCCTCCTGTAGGGGTTTTTTCCGCGGAGGCCTGCGGCTCCAGGCAGGCCTTTGCCAACGCAGGGCAGGGTTCGTTGGTGGCTTTTCCCTGCTTTACCCCTCTTGTAAAAAATAGATTTCTTTTTCTGTAATGGCCCCTAAGAAGCGGCCAGCTAAGGCCCTCCCGGCCCAACATGTGGTGCGGCCTAGGAGGGCTGCCAGGCCGTCTGCCCGGGCTCGGGCGGCGGCAGGGGGGCCCCCGGGGGGGATCCCGGTGGGGGGGGTGGTTGGGTTTACACCCACAGTCCCTCAACCCGCGGTGTCCCCTTCTCTCTCCTGGGCCAGGGTACTGGAGCGGCTCGATGAGTTGGAGAGGTGGCGGTCGGGGGCAGGCCCGGAGGGGCTTTCCTCGGCTGCCACCGCAGCATGGGGCGCAGACCCCGAAGAGGAGTCGGCCCCAGCGGGGCAAGTGGCCCACGAAGGACAGATGGCGGGCACCGGACAGGCGGGCAGCATCGGTCAGACGGGCCACGCTGGACAGATGGCCCAGCATGGGCACTGGTCATCGTTCCAGGGCCCAACCAGGATGGGCCCACTGTGGATGGCTTCGACCCCTTACGGGGCAGGTGAGGTTGCACCACATGTTGGCACATCTCCGCTCCTGCCCATTCAGGGTCCCGGGTTCATCCCGCCAGCTTTGGGGGGTGGCAACAGCTTCACGGGGGCTGCTGCAGGCACCTGCGGTCAGGTTTGGTCCCCGCCGGCTCCGCCAGCGGGGGCGCTGGGGGTACCTGTCCCGCCTGGGGCGGGGGTGGGGGGTTGGATTCCTCCTCCACCGGCCATTATGCCACCGGTCCCATTTATGTACCCGCCGGGGCTTGGGGTGCTGGGCTCGGGGGCCACCACGGTGTGGGACCCGTTCGCCAGCATCAAGCCTGGGGCCATCCCTTGTGGGTTGCCCGCCACACCTTTAGGGTACCATCTGCACCCCTCAGTTAAGGAGGCAATCTGGCGGGGGGAATACGTTGATTTGTTCTCCCTCCTGAACAGGGAGGTCCCTAAACAAGATAAGGAGGTTGTCCCTGGGGAGAAAGTGAAAAAGACAAAGGTCACGAAATGCTTCAGCTCGTGGCTGTATGCATTTCTGACCTTTGCGTCGGTGGTCCTTCAGAGGCAGCCGGAGAGGGCCGCTGCCTTGTTGAAGTACATCGACCTGATAGCGAGGGCCCATTTCGAGTATGGGGGGACCATATGGAGGCACTATGACAAGGGCTTCCGTATGCGCATTGCCCATGAACCCTACTTGCCTTGGAATATGGTGGTTCCGGACCTGTGGTTCCAGGCCACTCATATGTCAGGGAAGGAGGGCTGTGATAGGACCGATAGCGGTCATTTTATGGAGGAGGAGCCTGCGACGCCCGCGCCGGCAAAGGCAGTGGCGGGTGCCGTTAGTAAGGGTGCCTCTTTAATTTGTCACGAGTTCGCTGCAAAGGGGGCGTGTTTTCGCCCCTTTTG
Organism: Erythrolamprus reginae; assembly: GCF_031021105.1. Taxonomy (NCBI): domain Eukaryota; kingdom Metazoa; phylum Chordata; class Lepidosauria; order Squamata; family Dipsadidae; genus Erythrolamprus; species Erythrolamprus reginae. The sequence continues at coordinate 312,103,768 of NC_091951.1, forward strand.
CAGGTTTCGTCACGCCTGCGGAAGTTGTGGGGGAAACCATTCCGCAGCCGTGTGCCCCCGCCCCAAGAAGGGGATTGAAAAGAAAGGCTCGGGTCCCCCAAAGCCTCCCCCACCTGCTGGGGGAAAAGGGGCCCAGCCCAATTAAGTTGGGGGTTCTCGAGGGTTGGTTGGGCGACTACCACCCTCGCTCGAGAGCGGCCGCTCTCTTGCTAGGCTTCGCAGAGGGATTTAGGATCCCTTATCAGGGTGTTAGGAAGGCCTTCATGTCTGACAACCTTAGATCGGTTGTTGGTCATGAAGACATTGTTAGGGAGAAGATTGGGAAGGAGGTTGCCGAAGGCAGGGTCCTGGGGCCCTTTGCGGAGCCGCCCTTCCCGAATCTTCGTGTGTCTCCCTTAGGTGTGGTCCCCAAAAAGGCGAGTGGTGAATTTAGGTTGATTCACCATTTGTCTTTTCCAAAAGGGGAGTCAGTGAATGATTTCATTCCTGACGAGCTGTGTTCAGTCCGGTATGCGTCCTTTGATGCAGCCGTGACTATGGTTAGGAAGTGTGGGGTGGGAGCCCTTATGGGTAAATGCGACATTAAGTCGGCATTCCGGCTCCTCCCCATACACCCAGACGACTTTGAGCTGTTGGGCTTCCATTTCGAGGGGGGCTATTACGTGGACAGAGCTTTGCCCATGGGGTGCTCTGTCTCGTGCTCTCTTTTTGAGAGTTTTAGCACCTTCTTGGAGTGGGCGCTCGGGAGGCAAAGTGGCCTGGGTACGGTCGTTCACTACCTTGATGATTTCCTTTTGGCGGGGCCTGCGCATTCGGAGCAATGTTTTGCTTTGATGCGGGACTTCGAAGCCCTTTGTGCTCAATTAGGGGTGCCTTTAGCCTCTGAGAAGACCGAAGGCCCCGCCACCAGGATTACCTTTCTGGGTATTGAATTGGACTCAGAGGAGCAATCTTCCAGATTGCCCCTAGAGAAGTTGGTGAAGATTAAGCGGAAGCTGGATGAGGTTCTGGGCTGCCGGAAGGTGACCCTACGGCAGCTTCAGGAACTGGCAGGCATCCTTAATTTTGCCTGTCGGGTAGTTGTTCCTGGAAGGGCTTTTTCCAGGAGGTTGTATGATGCGATGAAGGGGCTCCGTTTGCCCCATCATCGTACCCGCATTTGCGCTGGGGTCAGGGCTGACCTCGGCGTGTGGCGGGATTTTTTGGATAGATTTAACGGGTTGTCTTTCTGGAGGCACGAGCTTCTGTTGGAAGCTGAGTTGCAGCTCTGCTCTGACGCCGCGGGGACTTGTGGTTTCGGGGTAGTGTTAGGTGACCAGTGGTGCTGGTCGGCATGGCCTCCGGAATGGAGTGCCTCTTCGTTGGTTAAGGACCTTACGTTCTTGGAGCTCTTCCCCTTAATTGTGGCCTTAGAGCTTTGGGGGGAGCTGTTTAGGGACAAGACCGTGCACTTCTGGTGTGACAACCTAGCGGTTGTCCATGTGGTGAATGCCCTGTCCTCAAAGAGCGACAGGGTTATGCGGCTTGTCCGCCATTTTGTGCACAGGTCCTTGTCTCTAAACGCATTGTTTTTGGCTAAGCATGTCCCCGGGTTGGATAACGGGGTCGCTGATGCCTTGTCCCGTGGTCAGTTGTCCAAGTTTTGGACCCTGGCCCCGTGGGCCCGAGAGTTGCCAGAGGAGTTTCCCGGCCACCTCTGGAGTCTGGGAGGGATCCAGAGTGGTGGAGAGAATAGGCATCCCGGGCAATCCCCTTGTCTGTGGCGCCCGGCACCTTGGGGCACACCAGCGTGCGGGCAAGGAGTTTGGGGATTTCAGGCAGGGCTGGGGTCACCAGCTTAGCTGGCCCGGCCCTGTATAGCGCCTGGCCGGGTTCTGCGTTCAGCTTGGGCAGCGTGGCCTGTCAGTTAGGATGATCCGGTCCTGGTTAGTCTGCCTCGCCTTTCTGTACAAGGCGGGGAGGTTTGCAGTTTTTCGGGTGACTTTGCATCCGGTAGGTGCTGGAAGGCCGTACGAGGGAGCGAGCGGGGCCCCCTGGTGACACTCGTCGGGCTCGACGGTGGAGCAGCTGGCTTTAATCAACGTGGTTTTTGGCAGTCTGTGTTCCTCATTGTAAGAGGCCCGTCTTTTTGGGGCAGTGACTGGTGTCATGCTTGGGGCCCTTGGGGCCAGCGAGGCCTGGCCTCATTTCAGGCTGGCAATTCGCTCCGTGCCTTCCAGCACGCTGATCTGGCCGTTAGACAAGGGGGGGGTCCCTTGTGGTAAGGCGGTCTGAGTCAGATCAGCTACGCAGAGGGGTTACCATCTACCTTAGTGCGGCCGCCGACCAATCGGTGTGTACGGTGGCCGCCCTACAGCTTTGGTGTTTTCTGCGGGGATCAGGTCTGGGGTGCCCGTCTAGGCATTGGGACGGTACCCCTTCTGACCCGTTTATACTCTTGTGTGTTAGTACCCAGGGCAATGGCCCAGGTGGGCACGGATCCCGCCGGTTATGGAACGCGTTCGTTCCGTATCGGCGCCGCCACTAGCACGGCACTTTCTGGTTTCCCGGCCCACTGGATTCGGGTGATCTGCCGCTGGCGGTCAGCGGCATATTTGGGTTATGTTAGGCCCGCTGAGGATCCTAGGCAGGGCTTAGGCTAGGTGACCTCTCTGCGTGTGTGTCCTCTTGCAGGTCCCCAGGCTGACGCGACACCGGCGGCGCTGCTATGTGGCACGGCATGATTTGCTGGGCCGGCCGCCTGGCGGCCAGGAGCGCTGTCGGGACCCAGCCGTCCCTGGGGCGGTGGGTCAGGGTTGCCTGGATGGGCCGGAGAGGTATGCGGTGGGAGGGTCTCCTACCGGTGTGGCTGGGCGGTCAGCATTTTGTGGCTGCGCCCGGCAATATGGGGGGCGGCTCCTGGAGTCGTTCCCAAGTGGGTGTGGGTGGGCAGTGTCCTGTGGCCGCACCCAGGTGGCTGGTATTGCACTTAGGTGGCACTGACCAGTGCATACTGGGAGGCCTGGCGCTGTTCATTTAGGCACGCGAAGACCTGCGTAGGCTTCGTGAGGTCTGGCCCACCACGCAAGTGGTGTGGTCAGAACTATTACCTAGGCTTGTTTGGAGGGATGCCTCTTCCCTTAGGGCCATTCACCGGGCTAGGCGACGGGTGAATAGGGCTACGGGTAAAACAGTTAGAGAGTTGGGTGGAGTAGTAATACCTCATCCCCTTATATCAATAGACCAGCCATGGCTCTACCGTGATGATGGCGTTCACCTGTCTGACCAGGGGAACGCCATCTTCTTACAGGACCTGCAGCGGTCTCTGCGTGAGCTGGCGCAGATAGAGGGGGGAGTCGGGGGGCCAAGATAGAGATCTGACCCCCGCTCCTGTGGCAGGTTAGGGGCGGAAAATTGGGTGGTTTAGCAACCGCGCGTTCTCCCTTGGGCATCTTTGGGGATGATTGACAGGTTCTCTGCAAGCTCATGGAGGGAGTTTCTGCCTGAGCAGCTGGGGGGAACCTGTCTTTGGGTCCTGCACCTTTAATTCCCCGATTCGGGTTAGCCGGTGGGACCCCCCTCATGCACAGCATGGCAGAAAAGGTCACAGGTGACGGCCTGGCCCTCACCTGGACCTTGCATCGAGATACGCCCATGTGTTGCCCAGGAATGTTTACTGGCATAACGTCATTTCCGCCCCGGAAGTATTTGTTTGACCCTGCAGGTCCAGTTCCGGGTCATAGTTGTTTATGCTAATTTATGCAAAGTATTTGAATAAATTATGCAAATTTATGTTAATAAAAATGACCCAATTTTAAATCCAGCTCTGGTGTCCGTGTCGTTACTCCGTCTCTCCAGCAATGACAGCGCCGGACTTACCCGGCAGGCAGGCTTTGCTGGAGGGACCGGGAGACACGGTCCCTCATGGCGGCCGCCATCTTGGATCCCGGGCGAAGTCTCGCGATGCGAGACTTCGCTCGGGAGATCGGGGCCTGATTGGCCAGGCCCCTGATTGGTCCGGGCGGGGCCTGCTTGCCCTATATAAGGGCGAGCAGGCCCGGGGCTCTTCCTTTTCGCCCGGACCAAGCTACAGAGCAGACACCCGCCCGCCCTCCACTATTTTGCAGTGTGCTTAGGGGTCGCCCTTAGGGGGCCGAATGGGAATTTTTTGCAGTTCTGCCTCTTAGCTGAGCTGTTTTTTCGCCCATTCCACACTGGGGTGATGGCTGTGCGGTTAGGGGGTGCTTGCATTAATTAGGTTAATTGGCTTACCTTTGGTCATTTGGGTAGGCAGGTTAGGGGCGGAAAATTGGGTGGTTTAGCAACCGCGCGTTCTCCCTTGGGCATCTTTGGGGATGATTGACAGGTTCTCTGCAAGCTCATGGAGGGAGTTTCTGCCTGAGCAGCTGGGGGGAACCTGTCTTTGGGTCCTGCACCTTTAATTCCCCGATTCGGGTTAGCCGGTGGGACCCCCCTCATGCACAGCATGGCAGAAAAGGTCACAGGTGACGGCCTGGCCCTCACCTGGACCTTGCATCGAGATACGCCCATGTGTTGCCCAGGAATGTTTACTGGCATAACGTCATTTCCGCCCCGGAAGTATTTGTTTGACCCTGCAGGTCCAGTTCCGGGTCATAGTTGTTTATGCTAATTTATGCAAAGTATTTGAATAAATTATGCAAATTTATGTTAATAAAAATGACCCAATTTTAAATCCAGCTCTGGTGTCCGTGTCGTTACTCCGTCTCTCCAGCAATGAAATATAGGCTTGAGAGGCTTTTGAAATAAAGATTTTGACAAACAATAAATAAAAATACTATTCGTTTGGGCTCTTGAATACGCTGAAAGTTGTAGCATTTGTCAGGGGTTTTTTTCAGATTTTTTTTAAAAAATCTATGTTTTAATTTAAAAATGAACTGAACCTCCTAATGTATGGAATGTTTGTGCAAAATTTGAGTCAGTGTTGTTGTCCACAAAGGATTAAAAGCTGCAGAAAGAGTGGCATGAGTAGCAATCAAAAATCAGTATCTTTTATAACCAGAGCCCATGGATTTTATTCACATGCATAGACAAAGGTCTCAGGCTTCACTCACTCCACTTCTCCTCATGCACACTTTGACAAATTGTCCTGTAGACACTCATAAACCTATCCACCCATCCTTTAGCAGTTCTAGAGTATAATAACAATGTCAGGAGTTATTTTATTTTATTCCTAGTAAGAAATAGTCACTTATGTAAGGGTGAAGTATAAAATTACAATCTGACTGTTTTTTTAAAGTTATTTGATACTTCACAGTTTTGCAAGAAGAAATTTCAGAATAAATGTAATTCATTATCCAGACACTGTTCTATGCCTGGAAGATGGAAGCTAAAGAAGATGCCCTCATAACTTCCTACTCCCTAATCACTCAGTAAACAGAATGAGAGAGACATCAACAACAGTTTGATGATAGTTTCCAGTGGAATATTTCTCCTCTTGTGAGCTTGTACCAAGAAGTAGTAGCATGTTACAGCTAACTGCACAATCCATTGTCATTTTTAGAGGTCAAAGTTAAAGTTGACAATGAGTTAAATTCTCAACAAAAATGTTCCATATCAAGTATGTTGTTGTTATTGTTACTATGGAATCAAAATCCTATCAACAAAATGTTTAAAATGAAAAAAATGACCTCTCTAACAGACCTCTCTCTAGAAATGAAGTGGGATATATTATTGTATTACTTCACCTTTAACAACAACAACACAAAACAAGACAACAACAATACAAGACCAGGCAATAGATACAAACTAAATGTAAATTGCTCCAAACTAGACTGCAGAAAATACGATTTTAGCAATAGAGTGATCAATGCCTGGAATTCACTACCGGACTCTGTTGTTTCTTCCACCAATCCCAAAATCTTCAACCTTACACTATCTACAATCGACCTCTCCCCTTTTTGAAGAGGTTTGTAAGGGACGTGAATAAGTTCACCTTCGTGCCTACCGTCCCTGTCCTACTGTCTTTTTTATCTTTTCTATCTCTACTTTCAACTTATGTTATATAAATACATACTACAATACTATAATTGTATGACAAATAAGTAAGTAAGTAAGTAAGTAAGTAAGTAAGTAAGTAAGTATTGTATATCCAATGATCCTTGGCCCCGGCATGAGTTTTTCCCATGAGTAAATTTACTACACATAAGATAAAGAAGACTGCTAATAGTATTTGAAGTGCACATAAGATAAAGAAGACTGCTAATAGTATTTGAAGTGCCATGATGTATTCTACCTCTTTGTCTGACATGATAACCATGTACACTAGAAATGAAGTAGGATAAAAGAAGAAGAACTGTGGTCCTGTTACATGGAATATGAGATAAAGAAGAAAACATTTCGAGTGACATTTTTGAGTGACATAATGCTTAAGAATAAGGCTCTGAAATTTTATGAGTATATTTCTCAATGTGCTGTGGTTATAAATTTTGACATCATACTTCACAACTAACTTTTTCCATCAGTTCAGTATCTGGTCTTATAGAAATACATTTGATGTGAGGAATTTTGGAGAAATGTAACTTAGCATCAAGAGAAGGATAACTGAAAGAACACATTTAGAAAAGGAAACTGAAAGTAACTGTGACATTATCTTACTTCAACATACACTAGTCATTCTTATTTGAAGTGGAAATAATCTTTATTTTTATTTATTATATTTATGTTCTACCCTTTTTATTTTTATAGCTCAAGGTAGCATCACAGAGCCTCAAAAACTCTGTGAGTTAGGCTGGGCTAAGGGAGAATAACCATAAGGACACCCAATCACCTACAGTGTTTAAGAATGACTAGAACTCAAGGTTTCTAATCTATTTTAATTACCATATGGTCCCCCTTATCAAATGACCACTTTAGTCAACATATATTAGTTACCTGCTTATCTAGTAGTTTTGATTTCTTGTACTGTATTCTCAAAACTATGTACTGTACTGGTAAGTTTCTTTCAGCTACTGTGTCCCTCCTTTAGTTTCACTGAAAGCCAGTTAGAAAGATTGGCCTATATTTTCAACTAACAGCTGGTTTTTTTTGTTATATAAACAAATGGAAATGTAGATAGCTTTAATTACAAACAAGCAAAGAGGTTTTTTTTTCTCTTTTGAATTCTAAATTATGATTATTATGCCAATAATAAGTGTTGCCTCAACAAGGAGGGTAGAATATATATTGATTAAAGAAATGAAAAAAATAACTTAAAAATATATTGTACCCCAAATTAAAAGTGACTATCACTTACAGATTAGATAAAATACTAAGATATAGATAGTTGCGGTTGATAACTAGAAAAGGGGAAGAAGTACATGAATGCGAAATTAATTCACAAAGGTTGCACTTATATGGAACACTTAATTGTATTGTTTAAAGGAGCAACATCTTGTGAAAATCAAGAATTCCAGCAGTTCCATACAGAATCAGATCATAAATAGTTCTAATATATTCTAAGATAAATTGGGTTTATCAGAGCATCGGTACAAAATCAAGACCAGTTTAACCCATCCTTTTGTCTTTAGAACAGTGGTTCCCAACCATTCTTTTGGCCAGGACCTACCTACGCATCTTTAAACCCCCCAGTGATTCTTAGTAAATTATTACTATTTAAAAAGTGAACTCCTACTCATGCAGGGGAAGCCTAAAGGGCCCTTAACTTGGTTTAAACAAGGTTCCAATTGCCCCCTTCAAAAATCAAATTAAAACCCACCTCTCCCACCAGGCATGGGGAAATTGATTCCCCTAGGCCGCCCCGTTGTATGTATGGTTTGTTTGGGTTGTATGATTGTTTTTAAATTAAGGGTTTTAACTGTTCTATTTTTAATCACTGGAGTTGTATTGTGTATTGTTGTTGTGAGCCACTCCAAGTCTTTGGAGAGGGGCGGCATACAAATCTAATAAATAATAATAATAATAAATTGTCCCTCTGTGGGGCATGTTCCCCATGTTGAGAACCAGGGCATTAGAACATAAAGACACAAATCTAAAACAATCCCACAAAGCAATATTTCCATCTTAATTTTTCTTTTACTTTTCATTCGTCCCTATATAGTAGTAAGCCCGAAATAAGGGGATAAAAAGGGAATGAACATAGCTAAGCTTCTTCTTGACAAATTGTTTGTTATACTTTCCAGGTCCCCAGAGAGGGGTGGTATATAAGTCTAAATCATCATCATCATCATCATCATCACCATCATACCACAGACAATCTGGGAGAAAAGTCCACAGGAGATGTTAGCTGGGAGCAAGCCAACCCAAAAGAGTTTTCTGATGTTTTATTAGGTCAGTTAATTGTTTTATCAGTAATGTCTCTTTGGATCATTAGGAAATTATTTTTCCCAGGAACTGCAATAAACTCTGGATGCTGACTCATGAAAACACAGCCATATTTTAGTATTAGTATTAAGACTAAACCAGCCAAGATTTCACCACTGACATCAGAGTCTGTTATTTTGACTGTACAAACATGAATATCAAAATAATTCATCTCAAATCAGGAAGTCATCAAGATAAAACTCAATAAAAGTTCACCCTTCATCTATCTGTCTCTTTTACCATATTGCTTACAATTAAGTAATAAATAAAATGTAATGTAAATATATATATTACTACTTTGAATTTTTGGCAAGCTCCTTACCTTTATTATTTATACTGTAACTAAACTACAGAAACTGACAAAATAAATGTTAAGAGGAACATTCAAATCTCTCAAACAAATAAGCTGTAATCTAGCCAATGATTTTCATTTCCTAGTACAGTGATGGCGAACCTAAGACATGTGTGCCACAGGTGGCACGTGGCCAAATCGGAGGTCAGGTCCGGTGTGCTTGTGCATGTGCATATTCAGCCATTTTGCCCTTCAGAGGCTTCAAGTGAAACCTTCGGAGTGCGAAAAATAGCACAATGGACAAACTACAAGTCTGTTTTTCCAAACTTCCAGTTTCCCCATTTGGCTTTTTATTCACTGCCCCAGGCTTCAGTGAGGCACAAGAGTAGGTGATTGTGCACATGTGCAAGGGGAAGTGTGGGCTGATGTTTGCATACGTGGGGGGAGTGAATGGTTGTGGGTACGTGCGCACACACTAGCGCGCACACATACCCACTTTTGACATACGAACTAAAAAAGGTTCACCATCACTGTCCTAGTAGATGTTGTGGTTGGCTCTGGCCCAGCTCCTGCCCCAAGGATTGTGGAGGTGGATGCAGGGGAAACATCAACATGTCATAGGCCTGTTTTATTGCCGACAGAGGCAGGTAGTGGAGCTTCCTCGGACGAAGAAGAAAGTGGGGTGACTTGGAAGAGTGGGGCTTGGCACACAGCCCAGGAAGCCAATCTCCATTATCTTCGGTTGATTCGGATAAGGAAGTATTAGACCCACGCAGGCGCAGAATTATGTATAGAAGAGACCAATTGCAGAAATATTACAGGAGATAAGAGAGGCCACCTGTGTTTGGGTGGGGCTCCAGTAATTAGAGCTGCTCATATAAATAGCAGCATTTTGGTTTGGCGATTGTGGAAGATTATCTGATTGTTGTTCTTCAGGACTGTGCCTTGCTGTTCGTTGATTTTTCACGACTTTGAAACCAAAGCAGAGCAAAGTGTGTGTGTGTTTCACTTCGTGAAAGAAGAAGGGCTGTGATGGTTCTTCACAGCTGCTAGCTCAGTACTTAAAGACTGATTAAGGGGATTGTACAGACTACCAGGTTGTTTTGGGACGAGTGCTCTTTGCAATACAAAAAGGGTGCTTTGTTTCTTTTGAATTTTTTTGATAAAGAACATCGTTTTTGAACTTTCAAGCATGTGTGTCTGAAATTTGTACCCTTGAATTTTCAGGAGACTCTTACCATAGAGCTAGGCAGAACAGTAGAATCATTTTAATTGAGTACAACATCTACCTAGAAGCTTCATAATAATTTTTTTTTTTTAATTTTGATTTCAAATTTTTTAACATTGGAAAAACAAGCATATTCTTTATTTGTTTTTAATGGCTATGCTGACATTAGACTTCTGAAAGTCCTAGCTGAAAGCCACCAGTGAAATCTGATGGTCATGTCTGTCTATAGCAGGGAGGTGTGCTGGAGCCCCCCACTATTTTTTAAGATGGAAGACTTTGCCTATATATAAGAACAACCTCTGCCTTTGTAGCTTTATTTTCCTTGCCTCTTCGTGTATTATCTTCTAAAATCCAAAGTCAATCAAATTGGATAGGTACCCAATTGAATACGCTACTCAAAGAATCCAGTAGTAAAAACAACATTTCCAAACCTCTTTATCCTAACAATGACATAGATTATCATTTTGTTTTTGTGACTCCATAATCAGATGAAAAAAAATCCCTAATTTTCTACATCCTAGTTTCACTTCTTCCTCTAACTCAAGAAATATGTTTTTTCTTTCTCTAGTAACTTATACCATTCTTGTAATTATTCCAAAATTAGGACCTTTCACAATACTTTTCTTTAGGATGATCTGTTACATTGTACTAAGGAACCATTTTTATATACTTCTAGTCTACTCTGTGTATTATCTTATCATTTTCAGCTATTCACATAGCTCGAGCCCTTCATCATGGCATTTTTGCCCTGTACGGAATACAGCTACTTGGGCAACTATTTGCTCATCCATTTAGCTAGCTTCCAAGGAACTAGGGCTGTGTTTGCAGAAGATAAATGCATGTAACCTGCTGGGAAACAGAAAAGCAGTGTAGCTTGCCACCACGAACCTAAGAATTCTGCGCGTCAAATAAGAGAATACATTTGCTATAGCATGTTATCTAACACTGTGCTTTGCTAGGGTGAAATGCAAATACCCATGAGATGTTGTGACAGGAAAGCTGTGGGAGTCTTGCATTCTGGGTGCTAAATATCCAACTCACATTATGGACTATTTTTTACTGAAGAGCCAATATATCAAAGAGTAGGTGTTGAGATTCTGATAAAATGCAGATATCTCTCATGTCTTTTTAGAGAAAAGAAAAAAAATCTACTAAGAATTAAACAATCAGTTATTAACATAAGAAACATTAACAAAATCTTTCTTTAAAAGCTTTGCAATGGATCTCTAAATGGAGATCTGGTCACTCTATCTTCCTCCACCTCTTTCTCTAGAATAAAATTCCATACAATGTGAAGCCATCAACCTGGGTTTTGGAGTCAAACTGATGACATGTATATCATGAGGTCTTTGTCCAAAAGATAAAACATATAGGATGTAATAATGTGGCACAAGTACATAAATCATGATATACATGTTGTCCCATCTTGTTCTGTTTTATAAGATATCTGTAGTTTCAGACCCCTAATGTCCTTTGTGTTACTATGTTTTGGTTTTTATGTCTTACTGCATGTTCTGCATTGTATTTATCATACTTTAAATACATAATGTAGAAGATTTGCATTGAATTTATATTTTATATTTCCAGTAAATAAAAAAAGTTATATAGATTAATTCTCAAAATGTTAGAAGAGAAAGATATTTCAAGTTTAGAGGATATTGTTTTCAATATTGCATCCTGGGTTATCTTTAATATGACATTCCTACAAATGAATTTAAAACTTACATACAGTGTACATGTAATAAGAGATATACATTAATTAGAATAGAATAGAACAGAACAGAACAACAGAACATAATTCTTTATTGGACAAGTATGATTGGACATTCAAGGAATTTGTCTTGATGCATATGCCCTCAGTGTACATAAAAGAAAAGATACATTTGTCAAGAATCATGAAATACAACTCTTAATGATTGTCATAGGGGTCAAAAAAGCAATGAGGAAACAATCAATATTAATTTTAAAAATCTTAAGGATACAAGGTTACAGTCATAAGTGGGAGGAAATGGGTGATAGGAAAGATGAGAAAAAACTAGTAGTAATAGTAGTGCAGACTTGGTAAATAGTTTGACAGTGTTGAGGGAATTATTTGTTTAGCAGAATGATGGTGTTCAGGGAAAAACTGTTCTTGTCTTGGTATGCAGTACTCTCTAGCAACATTTTCAGGGTAGGAGTTGAAATAGTTAATGTCCAGGATGCAAGGGGTCAATAAATATTTTACAGCCTTCTTTTTGACTCATACAGTATACAGGTCCTCAATGGAAGACAGGTTGGCAGCAATTGTTTTTTCTGCAGCTTAATGCCAAAGAAGGCTGTACCATTGTGAAGAGTTCATTTCCAGATACAGAGTCAGGTAGCTTTCATGAACAGCTTTGCAAGATGAATTATTTTGCATTTGCAAAATGCAAATGAAGGTACTGGTCGCTTTCTATAAAATCCTACATGGCACAGGGCCTGGTTATTTAACAGGCCATCTATCACTCAGACTATTTCATTTAGCAGGGTTGGCAACCATGTTCCAGGTTCTATTGATTAAACACTTCCATCTTTCTGAACCCCAGAAGTGTGTCTTCTCTGTAGAAGTATCCGCCCTCTGGAATGAGGTTCTCTTGATTAAAATGTCTCCCATCCTACTGGTATTTCATAGGGCCTTAAAGACCTGCATTTTCCCCTGGCCTTTGAAGAGGACATCCCTCTCTTCCTTTCTGTTCCCCTCTTTATTTTTCTTTGCCATTATTTTCCTTTATCTTGTGCTGTTTTTGTGACTTTTATGTTGTTGTTCCTTATGTTGTTTTGACTTTTTTTAACAATTGTAAACTGCTCAGTGTTGCTGGGAGTGGGGCAGTGTATAAATTTAATAAATTATTATTAGTAATAGTAGTAGTATTTCCTGATACAGTATTTCATTAGATGCATAATCCAAAACAGTAAACATATTTTAGCAGAGAAAGAAACTAATTTGCATTATTTTTTGTGGCTTATGTTTAATGAAAAGATTCCTTTCTGATCCTTTTCCTGGAAAAGAATTTGCATAATGTTTATCTAAAAGGAGTAGCTGCAATTAAAATCATATTTAGCTACATAACCTGCTATCTAAGGCGTAGGTAGCAGCTGAGTCTGCCTATGGCTTTTTATTTTTACTCAAGAATCTCTAGATCAGCCGTCTACGTGTTGTCCACAATTTGGGTCTGAGCCTGGTGATGTTCAGGAATGCTGTTCAGAATGGGCTCCCTTAGAGTCAAAGCACTAGGTTCAGGATAATTCTGATTCTGTTTAAGGACAGGATGAGAGTCTAACAAGTTACACAAAATGTCATAAATGGCATAATGCACATAAATCCATAATTTATAATTCTAAGAATGGTTAATATATAAATGAACCTTTTCAGTCTGTCTCAGCTATTTGCATTTTAAATGAAGCAGAATTCAAACATTATTTGTTGTGTGTAAAGCTGCTGTGCCATAGTATCATTTTCCACAAGCACAATAATTATGGATAAATAACCTAAGGTGTATGTTGTGGTTGGCTCTGGCCCAGCTCCTGCCCCAAGGAATGTGGAGGTGGATGCAGGGGAAACATCAACATGTCATAGGCCTGTTTTATTGCCGACAGAGTCAGGTAGTGCAGTTTCCTCGGACAAAGAAGAAGGTGGGGGTGACTTGGAAGAGGGGGGCTTGGCACACAGCCCAGGAAGCCAATCTCCATTATCTTCGGTTGATTTGGATGAGGAAGTGTTAGACCCACGCAGGCGCAGACTTATGCATAGTAGAGACCAATTGAGGAAATATTACAGGAGATAAGAGAGGCCACCTGTGTTTGGGTGGGGCTCCAGTAATTAGAGGTGCTGATTTAAAGAGCAGCGTGCTGGCTTGGGCCGTTGTGGAAGATTATCTGATCGTTGTTCTTCAGGACTGTGCCTTGCTATTTGTTGATTTTTCCTGACTTTGAAACCAAAGCAGAGCAAAATGTGTGTGTGTTTCACTTCGTGGAAGAAGAAGGGCTGTGACAGTTCTTCACAGCTGCTAGCTAAGTACTTTAATACTGATTATGGGGATTGTACAGACTACCAGGTTGTTTTGGGACGAGTGCTCTTTGCAATACAAAAAGGGTGCTTTGTTTCTTTTGAATTTTTGTGATAAAGAACATTGTTTTTGAACTTTCAAGTGTGTGTGTGTCTGAAATTTGTACCCTTGAATTTTCGGGAGACTCATACCATAGAGCCCGGCAGAACAGTGTACTGCTTTAGAAAATTAGAAATAGTCCTCAAAACCAATAAAAAACAAACACTTAATTTTTCACTTCCATAGCTGATGCTAATAACAGAATTCATCTTCTAAATGAGATTGGCACTACTATTGACACAACTTAACTCTTGAGGCTATAAATGTTATGCACAATTTGCAGGAAATGATATTACCCATATAATTGGCTCTAGAATAATATACTTAATTTTAAGATGGACCATGGATCAAATTTAGAGACTAAAATGATTCTTTTTTCTGCCCTAAAATCATGCCAAAAATCCAATTACTTTTAACAAGGCCCCAATCATTGAAAGAGTTAACTAAGCATACAGAAAAACCATTTTGCTGATTCAGTGTTGGATTCTTGACAGCCTTGCATATACTTTAGAAATAATATGGAAAACTTTCATATCAGTTTAAGGTACAAACTTTCTTTTATAGAAACCATGTAATAGCAAAATCCAGAAGAGCTACTTAGTATAAGGCACAGCTGCCAAAAAATATATGCAAACTATCACAAAGCATAATGCCAGCAGAGACTTTCCCTATAAGTGTTGGTATTAAAATTCCCAAAATTCTCATTCAGCATGGCTATGAGACAAAAGAGGATGAGAGTCTAATAAATTCTTGACTTTTTTGTAAAACTGGAAAGTAGGAGAATTTGTACAGTTCAGTAAACTGTGGAAAGAATGTGTCACTGCTTCACATGTAAATGCATATTATAAAAAGTACCTGAGAATGTTTTGATACCCAGTGGCGAAGGACATTCAGGACACGATTAGTAGCTGCTCGACGTATTATGAATTCCTTATCACATGTTCGTTCAGAATTATTAAATGCTACATATTTTAAAAGAGATATACAATAAAATAAAATCAATTAGATGAAGAAAATTATCAACGTAAAATTCTTCACAATATAGCTTGGTTGGATAAAATCATTTTTTTAAAAAAAAAATACTTTAATTGTTGACACAAAAGATTTTGAAAATTTTGCTTACACATACCGTATATATTAAACGATACAACATATATTTGCAACTTCCGAAAGAGTTTCCTACCTTTATAAACAAAAGTTTTGCTTGAATTGCTTCATTTTTTTCTATAATCCTGAATATTATGAAGTGAATTCAATGTTATATTATAATATTACACAGCAACATGTGGGTCATTTTAAAACAAGCACAAGTGCAATTTTTATAGAAAAGGGTAGGACAAAATTAATTAATTGTTTATAACAAAGGTGTTCAAACTTGGCAACTTTAAGGCTTCAACTCCCAGAATTCTGTGAGAGTATCATAGCTGGCTGGAAAATTCTGGGAGTTGAAGTCCACAAGTTTTAAAGTTGCCAAGTTTGGGGTTAACAACTTGTTCCCTGCTACCCACTCAGATTTTTAACTATCTTGACGGACATACATGCAGCTTCTGTATCAGTGAGGGAAATATAGCTAATCTTCCCTATACTAAATATAGGTAGTCCTCAATTTACAAGAAGGTCATTTAGTGATCATTCAAAATTACAATGGCACTGAACTTATGACCATTTTCTACACTTATTACCATTGCAGCATCCCCATAGTCACATGATCAAAATTCTGGCACATGGCAATTGGTTCAGACTTATGATGTTTGCCACATCCCAGGATGATGTGATCCCCTTTTCCAAACTTTTCCAAGTCAATGGGGAAACCAGATTCACTTAACCCCCATGTTACTAATTTAAGAACTGCAGTGAGTCACTTAACAAATGAGACAAGAAAATGGGGCAAAGTTTAACAAATTTCTTACTTAGCAACATATATTTTGGGCTCATTTGTGGTCCTATGTTGAGGACTACCTGTAATCTCAAATTCTCATTGTATGAGTTTCTCCAAAACTACTAAGAAAGAGGCAGGTTCGGCAGCACATCTGATTTCTTTATTTATTTATTTGGATTTCTCGGTCGCCCTTCCCCAGAGGACTCAGAGCAGCTTACACAATAAAATCAGTACAAAAAATAAAAATGTAATAAACCCAAAATCTAATATGAAACCCAATAATTAAGACCATTTCAACTAAAAACCAGTTACACTCATTCACTCATACTGTTAGCCGGAACTGATGACAATGCTAAACCGCCCCAGGCTTGCCGGCAGAGATGTGTCTTCAGAGTCTTACGAAAGGCAAGGAGAGTGGTGGTGGTGTGAATCTCTGGTGGAAGTTGATTCTAGAGGGCCAGAGCTGCCACAGAGAAGGCCCTTCTCTACGTCCCGCCAGGCAACATTGTTTGGCTGACGGGACTTGGAGAAGACCGACTCTGTGGGCTCAGACCCGGCCACTGGAATATATGAAGTAGTAGACGGTCCCACTGTTTACTGCCTCATATATCTGTCAAGGTGTTCTTTTCTGACCTTATGTAAATATGAACTCCTACTGGTAAATAGTCTTTAATAAGTCAATTCCTTATGGTTTCAAACATTGGTAGTTAAGGATCAAATAATTAAGGTTCACGGTTTTCTTAATACATTAATGTAATTGCTTGGACTCAATATGTTGCTTCTGTTAATAACATGGCCATTTGCTTTATGGATCAGTGAAGTCTCTGATCATTTTTCAAAGGCAAAGTCATGCAGAGTGTATTAACAGCATTTTAAATAGCGTATATCTAATCAAAATTGCATAAAGGCACATCAAGCCACAAACTCCAACCCAGATTAAGGCTAGCCCCAAGACAGACATCAGATGATAAAATGTGTATTTTCAAAGCAATAGTGCAGTACAAAATCTAGCATATTTAACAACAATCATTCTATAAATGTATAGTTTATATCTATTTCCCATAACTGGTCCATTTTTCCTAAATCAATGAGCAAGTTATGTACTACCTGTTTGAACCAAGAAGCAAGAGAAATAATATGCTGATTGTTGTCCACATTGCATTCCTCACACCTTTTAAGAACCAAAAATATTAGAGCTGAATGTCCATGTGAGCAGTTAGTCTGAGCAGCCATCTGTTCAGACAAATTAAATATCCCAAACATTCGATAGACAGATGTATAGCTTCCAGGCTTCACTCTATTTATAGCATGCTGTAGATCAGTGTTTCCCAACCTTGGCAAGTTGAAGATATCTGGACTTCAACTCCCAGAATTCCCCAGCCAGTGAATGCTGGCTTTGGAATTCTGGGAGTTGAAGTCCAGATATCTTCAAGTTGCCAAGGTTGGGAAACACTGCTGTAGATTACCTGTAGTGTCTACAGTTTTCAGAATTATTTGACTATTGCCTGGTTCCTAGAGCTGAGAGAGGATAACTGGTCCACTCAGTTGGTTCATACCAAAAGCGGGACTAAAACTCACTTTTCTAGCCTGATTCCTTAACCGCTATACTAAACTGATTCTCTTAAAACTGAATAGATATATATAAACAGTGTCACATGCAGGGAAAATTCAAAATGGCTTTCCATTTCCCATTAGAAAAATAACACTTTTCTACTTTGCTCAGATTTCCTATAGGAAGGACTTATTCTACCTCTAAGGGAGAATGCTTGTCTTCTTTTTAGCACCTACTATGACTGATTTTGAGACAGTCAGACTTAAAGTGTGCTGTTTTGTAGGAATCATTCTGCTACTTATTGCATTACTTGCAATACACATACTGCAATATAACACAGAATTAGAGGTGGGATTTTATCTGGATACTAAACAAGTCAACTTTCAATAATTTCTAGTCTTATGATGAAATGGAGATTTAACTTTCCGTCTATTATTCAATATGATAAAATCAAAGCTATACTGATTGAATTACTTAAAAGAGAATGTGCCATCTTTGCACTTAATTATTAATGGAGTTTATATTCTTAATATGCAAAGGGGAATAAAGGGACTTCTGAAAATGTCAATCGCGGGTTAAACATGTGAATTAATTCACAAAAGAGCTTTAAGCCAACATAATGCAGCTGTCAGGCCACAACTGGTTGGAGAAATCCCTGGGACTTCAGATTTGGCTTTCTCCCAGATGTGCCAATGTGGCTCTGTTAATAAATTGGAACCTTGAGGAATACTTTGCCCCAGACTCTGATTTAGTTTTTGATGAATAGATATGACAATCTCTGCTATTGATTTATTGTATTTGTTTGTTGTCTAGTTCTATCCAGATGATCATTGTTCAGACTCTTGTTCAATTTATATTCTTAATCAGATCTAGCAAGGCATTTTTAAGATTTTAATTCATCTTACTCTCATTCCTTTATATAGCCACCAATGGAAAAGAATGTTGCAATGAAGAAGAGTGTTGATAACTTTCTTGTTCCTGTTTTGTTATAAATTTCTAAAGAACACCCATCAAATACCACTTTTTGGAAATAATTAATAAATGTCTGAAGTATTTTTGAACAGCTATCCCAACCACAGGATTTAATTAATAAGACCTGCGAAGATGTACAGCATTTTGATTTTTTTTGCTTTATATTATTGTTATTTGAAATTGCAATTTTTGCTCAAATTAATGTTAAATCAATTGAAGAGAAACAATGAGTCATAAAGGAATTTATTTTGCTCACATAAATAAGAACGTTCCTTCTATCAAAACATAATGAATCTTGACTAATCCTGGGTTTCCATAACAGTTTTATAGCATTATGCAAATGAAAATGGGCAATGGAATTTTTTTTAAAAAGTCATTTCTTATACTGCTGTTGAATGGCATAGATACATTCTCAAGCATCTACATAGTAGAAAATATACACATTTGAGTAATAAAGTATTATCCAAAAAAGGAAGCAGGTTATTTAATTACTCCTTATCTCCTGATTTTTCTGCCTTATAATTATACTTATTTAAAAATACTTCTCCTTATAAAAACATCTTAACATATTTAAATACATATAAAGCAGAATAATGTTTAATTTTAATTAATATAAAATGTAAATGAAATCGCAGACTTTATCATGGGGCAAGAACAGACCACAATAACCCACTTCAAATTCTAATGTATTAATGCAAAGAAAACTGCACATTTCACTAACCTCTAGTATAAATTAAAATCCAGAGGCATTGTTAAAATGTAACATGTCTAATGTAAATTATTATCCATCTCTTAGGATATCTCAAGAACATCCTGGGCAACTTGGTCCCATCACCTGCTGATGCTTTTAAATGAAGACCAGAGGACTGAATCTGGAACTTACCTTATATGCATTATCACTAAACTGCATCACCTTTCCATATAGAAACATAGAAGACTGACGGCAGAAAAAGACCTCATGATCCATCTAGTCTGCCCTTATACTATTTTCTGTATTTTATATTAGGATGGATATATGTTTATCCCAGGCATGTTTAAATTCAGTGGATTTATCTACCATGTCTGCTGGAAGTTTGTTCCAAGGATCTACTACTCTTTCAGCAAAATAATATTTTCTCATGTTGCTTTTGATCTTTCCCCCAACTAACTTCAGATTGTGTCCCCTTGTTCTTGTGTTCACTTTCCTATTAAAAACACTTCCCTCCTGGACCTTATTTAATCCTTTAACATATTTAAATGTTTCGATCATGTCCCCCCTTTTCCTTTTGTCCTCCAGACTATACAGATTGAGTTCATTAAGTCTTTCCCAACACATTTTATGCTTAAGACCTTCCACCATTCTTGTAGCCCGTCTTTGGACCCGTTCAATATAGAGAGATATATATTTATTAACATGTATTTATCAACAAGGAGGAGTCCTCTTTATCTTTCTCAGATAACTGTAACTTTAATACAAGGTTAATGCTTAATAATTGCTTAATAAAAGCTTCATTGTGTGATTTGCCAGTCTGAAAGAAAGCATTTAGCCAACCATTTGACAGAATTGCTAAGCAACAGTTCTCCAGATTCAAAACAGCTCTTACTTCTGGAACAAAAATAGAATTCTATTCAAATTCATCACAGTTTGTGAAAGTTATAAGCCAAAGAGAATATATGTAGATAGATATATAATTTACAGACAGATTGCCACAAATTTATGTTCAGTTTTTGCACCTCTGAGAGTTGACTCTTTGGAGATAAAGTAATACACCGATTTTTTGATAAAAAGCAATCGAAAGAAAATGCCAAGCACAGTTTCATACTTAAGAAAAACTGCAGCCTTAATAATAGAAACACTATTCTCCTTGATTTTTATAAAAAATATGATATTGAAATGCTAGCAATTAAGCAGATGTTGTTTGCACTTTCAACAGCTACAGCATGGACAATTTCACCAAAAGTAGTTTCTTTTAGTTTTATAATCGTAACATCATTTTCTTTATCCATGTTAAATATTTGCCAGAAGGGGCATAAAACAAAACAAAATTTACAAATTAGTATAGTCAGAAGAACTTATGTACTTAGTAAGAAAACAAGCAAACAAATGAATGCATATTTTACTGTAATCTTTATCAGATTGCTCCTTCTGCCTTTGCCAACCACAATTAACATAAAACATTACTATTAAATTACCTTGGTGGCCAGCTACTTATTAAGGAGCTATATCCCTGGAGGAGCCAATCTTGGCAGTGATGCCAAGACTCATGGCAACTCCACAAGGAAAATCAGTAGTTGTTGTTTTTCATAAAAGCATCATATTTTATAATTTTTCCAAAAGTTTATATTTAGGTTGGAAATGCAATTCAAGATTTATGGTAGCAGCATTTGTGTGTGTGTGTGTGTGTGTGTGTGTGTGTGTGTGTGTTTGTGTGCCTAATGTTTCTATCCCATTCAGTCCATAAACTGATAGTTGAATGTTCTGATACTTCTAATTGCAGACTAACAAATTATTCTTAAAAAATCAAATATCGTATCAGGTAGAATAGATTGGTTTGTCCTTAAATCTTGAATTGAAAACTTATCATGCTGAAAAGGCCAGTTCAATTCAAATCAGGGTTGATTCAAATAGATCTATTAATAACCTTACCTGGCGGACTTCCATGACCAGCTGCAGCTGTAGCAATAGCAAAAGCCGAAGCAGGAGAAACAGAACAATGACCATTGTCAGTCACCTGTACTGCAAGCAAAATAAAATAAGTAAACATCAGCTGTTATTGTTTTATAAATAAAAACACATCACTTAACATTATATTTCTAACAGAATATCTCTCTATATATCTCTTAACAGAATATCTATATGCAATATATAAAAAAATATATAAATCAATAAAGGCTCACCTTTATTGATTGCAACTGAAAATCAACCATATGGCTCTTCCCTGGTAAAAGCTGATTTGGAGGCGAGCCTGTAGCACAGAGGTTAATATCCTGCCTTGCACGCAGCACACTACAGGTTCAAATCCCAGTAAGGGTGTGTCTAGTTGATGAGGCCATAACAAGGCTGAAATAGATCTATATTTGGCTCCCTTCCTTTTCACTTATCAGCATAAATATGTAACCGTATAAAATCCTAGTTGTTGACTATACAAAAAAAGAAAAAGAAAAATGTATCTGCCTTGGAATGGCTACTGCGTGGTGCCAAGAAGCAAAAGGAAAACAACGTTGTTTCCTCCCATATTTGAGAATACCAGCGTGATTTCAACAGAAAATCAACAATATATGTGTGTGTGTGTGTGTGTGTTCATTTGTTAACTAGTATTTATTCTCTCTGTAGTTTCCTCAACAGTTAGTTCCAAGCCTTTTTGCCAGAATAAGACATCTACCTAATTAGGACATCTATACAGGACACACGTATTTTATTCTTAGGTACAAGATAGATTTATTTCTCTCTAACAATAGTACCATATGTATCTTCCTCACACCAGGTAAGACAAAATGTGCCCTCAGCTTGTAACACAAAAATCTGTCAGGAGCCTGAAGTTAATGTTTTTTTCAAACAAACGTACATATTGTTCAAAAGAACATTTCTTCACAGTGGAATGCAAAAATTTCTCTTGCTGCCTGTGTCATTTTTAATTGTATTATTTACAGTTTCTTTTTCTATATACTGTGTGATAAATAAGCATTAAAAAAGAGGAAATTAATATACTAGAGCAGTGATGGAAAGCCTGTGGCATGGGTACCAAGGTTGGCACGCAGAACCATATCTAAAGGCATGCGAGTCTTTCTTTGCCCTATGTTAACTCTATTTTCAGTCTCAGGGAAGGCAGGGGGTGGCAGTTTTTCACCCTCTCCAGGTGGCCTGTTTTTTGCCCTCTCCAGGCTTCAGGAAAGCCTCTAGACCTTGTGGATGACTAAAAACGGCCCAACAGGCCAACTGGAAGTTCAGAAACGTGGGGGCAATATGGGGTAGTTGTGTATGCATGCACAAGGGAAGACCATTGCATTATGGCTGTGGGCAAGTGACATCAGGTGTGTGCACGCCCTTTTGGCAGTCAAGCAAAAAAAGGTTTGCCATCACTGTCCTAGAGATAATTTTTTTAAAAAGAGAGAGAAACAAATTCAGGACTGCAATCCAAACTGATTTACACAAGAATTCAAATCCTATTGAAGCATCTTAAATCCATGCAGCAAAGCCCTGTAATAAAGTCAATATTTTCATATTACCTCCTGTCTGCCGGTAACGTAGATGTCGTGGAGTTGAAGGAGATCTGCATGGAGATAGCTCAGGAGGATCTACTGTTGAGGCACTTTCTGGGATAGGATGATCAACTGGTACAGATTCCAAAACTCCTGCTATTAAAAAAAACAATTAAATAAATACAGGAAACATACTAAATTCTTATTCTAAAAACTTGATTTTCAGTGTGCCTGACTGAAACACACTTTGAAAAATGTGAATGTATTTTGTATCTGGGCAGTACATAGTCAGCACTTATAATTCCACATATAAAAATACACAATTGAAAAGAAAAAAATCTCAACAATTGATGACCACAATGTCAAGTAATTCATGGATCGACTGGGGTATGGTGTGTATGAGATATTCAATTGATACAAATTATGATAAAATTGCAAAGGTTTCTATTTCAACGCCATTGTTCAATAATTAATCAATATATTCATATAATTTTGGCACCCATATTATCCATGTGCCAGTGCTACTTAAAGTAGCCGCCTAATTTCTTGGATTTGCTCAGCAGCCATGCAACCTAGGGAAAATACATTTTAGATTAAGGAGATGCCAGCACAAGATGTTCTGAAGTAGGCAAAGGTACAATGTCAGCTCAATGTTAACTCAATTCAACAATTCAACCATAATTTTGGGAAATGTGATACTACATAGTTGGAAGTAGCAATGTTGGGGTTTTTTACACCAGTTCTATTTAAACAGTCTAATGGTGCACACAAAACCTCACAATCCAGGTTAAAGAAACAAGGAAGAAATTTGAATTACAACACTATTTAATGAAAAGAGAAAGCATACAGCTCACTAAAATTTATTGTTTGCAAAACCATTTTGGTATTAAATGTTAATTGAGAAAAACTTTTCTTTTCAGTGTTGAGATTTGATTTAGTTCTACCTTTATGGGAAAAAATCAAATCAATCTATCAAATACGACACTCTAATATTTAAAATAAATTACAACTGAGTTGATTTAGTTGATAAGTTTTTTTTTCTATAAGATTATCCCCTTTGTAATGTTATTCCAGTACAAGCTTGGAAGAATAAACAAACTCAGATATTACCAGCTTAATTCCTAAGGTTCTATCTATCTATCGCAAAAAGTCAAACTGTGGAAACTTTTGCATCTCATTTGGAAGCCAAGGACCCAGAGTATGGAGGAAGAACATAGATGCACACATTGCAAGATGCTTGAAGTCCAGTGTGAAGTTTCTACAGTCTGTGTTGATTTGGGGAGCCATGTTATCTGCTGGTGTTGGTCTACTGTGCTTCATTAAATACAAGGTCAATGCAGCCATCTACCAGGAGATTTTGGAGCACTTCATGCTTCCTTCCACAGATGAGCTTTATGGGGATGCAGACTTCGTTTTCCAGAAGGCACCTGACTACACTGCCAAAAGCACCAAAACCTGGTTCAATGACTGTGGGATTACTGTGCTTGATTGGCCAGCATACTCGCCTGACCTGAACCCCATAGATAATCTATGTGACATTGCAAGAGAAAGATAAGAGACATGAGATTGAACAACGCAGAAGAGCTGAAGGCTGCTATTAAAGCATTCTGGTCTTCTATAACACCTTAGCAGTGTCATAGGCTGATAGCTTCCATACCACTCTGCACTGAGGCAGTATTTGCTACAAAAGGGGCCCAAACCAAGTACTGAGTACATATACATGCTTATACTTTTCAGAGGTCCAATTTGTCCTCTGTACAATCCTTGTTTTATTGATTGCATGTAATATTCTAATCTTCTGAGATTGTGGAATTGGGGTTTTCATGAGCTGTAGTTCATAGTCATCACAATCATGACAAATCATGGCTTGAACTATCTTGCCTTGCATGTAATAAGTTTCTCCTGTACAATATTTAATTGCATATTATCAATAGTAGAGTCCTTCAGGTTTTTGAGTTCTATAATCCCCCAGGATCTGAAATGGATGCTTAATATTGGAACCATCATTATTAAGACACAACCAAGAATGTTCTCCCTGTATCAACTAAAGAAGTTCAGGCTGCCCCAGGAGCTGTTGATACAGTTTTACACAGTAATTATTGAGCCTGAAATTTGTACTTCTATAAATGTACTTCTACAAATGTCTCTTGAATAAAATATTTATGTATTTCTGTGTTTTATTGGTGTTTTTTATTGTACTCTCACAATAAATAGCATTAATTTCTTTTTTGCCATGTTATGAAGTTATATAGCAGAAACATCTTGAAAGAGTGCACCTTAGTAACCAAGATTGATTAATTTAAACCATTTACATGGGACTCATCTAAATAATGACTCTGGATAATGTACAGAAAGTTTTAAACCAAATTACAGTCAAACAATGATCCACCTAATCACAGTCCAAGATCAAGCAAAGCATTTCCAGTTTACCAGTTCAACAATAAACTGGTCAGCAATCAATTAACAGATCTTGTTAATGTCCCAGTCCAAATGCCTGTAGTCGTATTTTAAATGACTTGCAAAAAATTAAAATGATCAGTTCAAGAGATCACACATTGCAAAGAAATGCCTAACTCCTTGTCCAGCAAGATGACATTGTTGGACAGAAGGGATGTAGAGCATGATCTTCCTACCAGAAACAAAACCAAATGAAAACAGGGAGTCCTGCAAGTGACCTAGCCCTAAATTATACAGGATATGCCCCCACCCTCCTCCCCTTCCGCAAGACTCTGAAGACCCATTTATGCCGCCAGGCATGGGAAGACTAATGCGCCCCTTCTGACTAGTAAGATTTGAGTATGGTATGTTTGTGTACGATTGTTTTTAAATGATGGTGGGATTTTAAGTTTAGCTTTAACTATTAGATTTGTACTATATTGTTATTGTTGTTGTGAGCCGCCCTTAGTCCTCGGAAAGGGGCGGCATACAAATCTAATAAATTATTATTATTATTATTATTATTATTATTATTATTATTATTATTATTAGCAGCAACTAGCATCCTGCATCAGACATAGAAGCCTACTGGGAGCCAGTGCAGTCCATGTAGCAGAAGCATGCTTTGTGGTTTATGAATTCAATGGGAGGAACCAAATTCTGTCCATACTAGTGTCTTTTGGACCATTTGCAGTAGATGAGAGGTGAATAAGGCATGAATCACTCTAAGTCCCTGGAGGCAAACCTATAGCACACGTGTCAGTGGTGGCAGTCAGAGCCCTCTCTGTGGGCATGCACACTGTTGGCCCAACACAGTGTTTGCCAAGGGAGCAGTTACCTCAACCAGCTGTAAGCATTGGTCTCTGCTTCTGTAGCTCTAGTTCCATCAGGCTCTTTTCTTCCACCCCTCACTTTCTTCCAAGGTGAGGACCCGCCCCCTAAGCTGCCCCACAAGAAGCCACCAGAGCTGCCCTAATCCCCTTCTCAAGCCCTCCAGCCCCGGAAGAAAAGAAGCAAGGAAAGATTAATGTGAAGCACTCGGTTAGAAAGAAACAGAGCCTTTCTCCACAGCAGATGGAAAGGAGCGTGGCCACTCACCCAGGCTGCAGCTTTTGAAAACCAATTTCTTTCCAATTTGCTGCCCGTCTCTAAATATTATTGTAATATTAGAAAGTGAGGAAAGTTATTAGAATTAAATAGCATTGGAAAGTGCTCAAGCGGTGATGGTATTAGGTTGGAAAGATTCTACAAAATGGACATTACAAAATTGGTACTGGTATATGGTGGATCACATATATTTTGAAATTATGGAAATAAGATTAAATAATTTCGATGAGAATAAATTGGAGAAGTTGATGGTGCGATGGAATAAGGTAAAA
Source organism: Erythrolamprus reginae (assembly GCF_031021105.1). NCBI lineage: Eukaryota > Metazoa > Chordata > Lepidosauria > Squamata > Dipsadidae > Erythrolamprus > Erythrolamprus reginae. Next base: position 312,130,128 of record NC_091951.1, read on the forward strand.
GATTATATGTTAAGTAGAATCTGTGATGTAAATATGAAAAATAAATTACAAGCACTCTTTCAGTAATATTTGATCAAGATAGAGCCAAGGATTAATAGATAAATAAGTAAATTTTTCTGAATCCTCTTGTATGGGTGGTGGGGGTGATGGGGTGTGTGTGTTGTTAGGTGATGGGCACATGCACTGTGCACTGTTATATGTTTGTTTTATGTAAACCTTTAAAATCAATAAAAAAATTATTTGAAAAAAAAAAAGAATTAAATCTCTGCTCAGTTCTTTGGAGAGGGGGAAAGGAATGCAGGATATTCACTCTAGTCTAAAGCTTAATTAGGCCTGTCCAATAAATTCTTAAAAGAAAATTCACTCCCAACCCAAATTAAAGATTCAAACACCATGCATTTTTAGTGTTTAACTAACATTAACTAACATTCTGAACTGTATAGAAAATAGAATATAGAAGGTTGTTTTTAATTAACCAAATGCACAAACAACTCAGAAATAATCTTGCAAAGAACAAAAAACAAGTGAGGGGTCAGAGACAACAATATTACATCAACATCTGGGATCAAAATCAGGTTTTAGAGCTTGGGAGATATGGTAACTGTTTGGAGCTATAACCCAACCCCCCCCCCCCCCCCCCAGAAACTAGGAAACCAGATATGCAAAACTCCCTGGGAAAATTGCCTTAAAATGCTTAATTAAATGCAACATTTTGTCAGTTAACCTAACTGTAGATTCTGTAGATTTCTATTGGAAGCAGAAAAACCTATTTTTCCAATATTACTTTTTACTTCTTTTCATATATACATAAGTGAAATATTGGTGTCAGAAATCTGGTGGACAGTATTCATTAAAAAAAAAATCAGCAAAGCCACTTCCACTATTCTACAGTAATCCAGTTAATCACATTAAGCATAGTGAGCACTGATTAACTGCAATATCCAGCACTTTTCCTAACTTAGTTTCTAGAGATTCCTAAATTTACAGAGAACATGAGCATTAGCTGCTGCCTGGATATCTGGATATTGTAAGATTTCTAACCACTATACTTAGAAGAGATCACATTGAAGAGGACTACATTATAAAGTTGTTCTATAATATAATGAAATAGATAAATGATACAGTAGATAGACAGACAAATACCTCTTCGAATACTTCTTCGTAGCTTATTGCAAAGCTCATTGCGTGGATTTTCTGAATTGTCTTCTGAAAAAACAGGGCTTTGCTCTGGAGACGAAGGGCTTTTGCTTAAATCCAGTGGCACTTTTGTTGACATGGGGGGTGATGATATTCCAGGGCTGTATGTTGAGGTAGGACTGTTAGCAGAAGAAGCAGATAGATCTAATGCTACTATTCTTGAATTTAATGGAGAATTTAATGATAACTTTCTTGTTCTAACGGGTGAAGACGTCCTAGAAAGAGATAAAGGTGGAGGGGAAGAAAACTTGCGGCAGAGGTGTGGCGACTTTGCATCAGTCATATGTTCTCTATTGTTTTGATTAGTAGCAAAAAACAGTTCCAAAGACCTAGAAAACAAATCAGAAACTCAGAAGTAGTTTTACCATGTCAGAAATGCCTTTAAAAAGTAGTTTATAAGAAAATAGGTAGTTTATAACAATTGGAAATACCCTGGAAAATGAAAAACCTAAGATACAAAACTGATTTCTATAATCTGTGATTAAATAAGAAATCATCATGTGCTAGGAAGATCAATTTCGCTGGTTAGGGTCTAGTTGGTGCTTGTCAAGTATTCTTATCAGCAACGACATAGGTCAGAGAGATTAGAGTAACACATTTATAGGCAGGGCCTGTCTTTGCCAAGGACTTTGTCCAAGATAGCAATAGCAATAACATTCAGACTTATATACCACTTCATAGTGCTTTTAAAGCCCTCTGTAAGCGGTTTACAGAATCAGCATATTGTCCACAACAATCTGGGCCCTGATTTTACCCACCTCAGAAGGATGGAAGTCTGAGTCAACCTTGAGCCAGTGGTGAGATTTGAACTGCTGAACTACAGCTAGCAGTTAGCTGAAGTAGCCTATAGTGCTGTACTCTAACCACTGTGCCACCCTGGCTCATAAGATGCATATCTGGAGAATGTGAGAGCAGAATGTCCAAACTATCTAACACCTAGGGGTTTTTTTAAAAAAAAATTTGTATGGTAACAGTTTTAAATACCATGTAGAAAATTTCCCAAACTACTGATAGTCAGTCTTTACTGTACAACCATTCATGTAGTGATTGTTTGAGGTTACAATAGCACTAAAAAAAGTGACTTATGCCAAGTTTTCACACTTATAATTCTTGCATGGTCATGTGATCAAAATTCAAACACTTAATACTGGTATGTATTTGTGACAATTGCAGTGTCCCATGGTCATTTGATCACCATTTATAATTGTTAAATTCTGGTAATGAAGGGGCTGGAGGCAGGACTTGTAACAACAGCTCTTTATTGTAAGAAAGTCAGATCCATCAAAGGAGCCAGGCTGACAGCGCTCTCTTATTTACAGAGCTGTCAGATGGCTCAACCAATCAACAGTCTCCTTTTCCCCCGCTTGCCAAGCGGACCTTGGGAGTAAACAGTATGTTCTCAATACAAAACAGTAACTTTCTCATCTGACTTCCAACAAGCAAAGTCACTGAGGGAAACCAGATTCACTTAACAAGTGCATCTTGCAGAATAAAAGTGATTTTTTGTTCTATCAAACCATTAATACATAATGCAGTTTGAAAGAAGACTATTATTACCAAAATTTGCATAAAATAATTTAAAAAGTAGAAGGCAACTCACCTTACAGGGATAGAAGTGAAAGGCCGTTTGTAAACATCAGACAGTTTTTCCAAGACAACTGTTGCATTAGTAAATATGCGGTAAGTATGTAGGAAAGTATTAAGAAAATCAATACTAAGAAATCTCAAGTCTGTTAATCTTTCCAAAAGGCGTTCAACACTTGCATAACGAATCTGCGGTACTTTGCAGGAGTTCAGAGTTTTGCTGAAGCAGATGTCAATGTCATCTTTATGAAGACGGGCATCAGACCTACATAACATTATTTGAAAAACATTACAAAAGTTGCTTTGAAAGTCATATACATATGTACAAGCTTATACAGGAGATGAGCCTGTGGTCTAATGGCTAAAGTCTCTGCCTTCCAAGGCAGAGGCTCCAGGTTCAAATCACAGTAAGGACGTGACTACTTGATGGAGGCAAATAAGCCCAAAATAGATCTATACAGTATATAGTCTCCCTTCCTTTTCATTATCAGTAAAATATGTTATACTTGTGTGTGTGTGTGCTTATTGTATGTGTGTGTGTATATATTTGTTTTCGTAGATTTTCACGACTACAGGTATGAAGGTCTTGGCATATTCGGGTTTCTTCCCATGTAGTATTCAGAGATTTCTGATTTCTGGATTGTGTGTGTGTGTGTGTGTGTGTGTGTGTGTGTGTGTGTGTGTGTGTATGTGTGTGTGTGTATGTGTGTGTATATATATATATATATTTGTTTTCGTAAATTTTCACGGGTATATGTATGTAGATTGTTCTGAGTTCGGGTTTTGCCCTGTGTAATATTTTGCATGTCTATGCGACGTTTCGGTGAAATCACATTCACCATCATCAGGCTGAAGTTCCAAGCTTCGTGTTACAACAACACGAAGCTTGGAACTTCAGCCTGATGATGGTGAATGTGATTTCACCGAAACGTCGCATAGACATGCAAAATATTACACAGGGCAAAACCCGAACTCAGAACAATATGTATGTATGTATGTATGTATGTATGTATGTATGTATGTATGTATGTATGTATCACATATTTTTTGCTGAAATTTTAAAATTAAGGGAGACTAGGATAGCACCATTTCGGCCTTGTTCTGGCCTCATCAGCTAGCCACACCCTTACTGGGATTTGATCCGGCACATGTTTTTCACATATATATCAGATTGTCTCAGATATGAAGAAAGAGGTTTGGTGGTTTTCTTCTTTTTTATTTTAAATATTTTAATTACAATTTTCCAATTAAAAAACAGAAACAACAATACAATAAACAAACAATACAACATACAAAACAAACCTATATATAAAATATAGTGCTCAAAAAAATAAAGGGAACACTCAAATAACACATCCTAGATCTGAATGAATGAAATATTCTCATTGAACACTTTGTTCTGTACAAAGTTGAATGTACACAAAAGCATGTGAAATTGAATGTCAATCAGTGTTGCTTCCTAAGTGGACAGTTTGATTTCACAGAAGTTTGATTTACTCGGAATTATATTGTGTTGTTTAAGTGTTCACTTTATTTTTTTTAAACAGTATATAATTCCATTAATACAGCTTTATGCCATCGCAGTTGATTCTAAAGGATCCTCAACTATAAACACCATGTCATCCACGAATGCCTATAATTTATACTCTTCCTTTCTAATTCTTAATCCTTTTATTTCTTGATTTCTTCTGATTTGATTTAATAGAATTTCTAGAGAGTATAAATAATAATGGTGATAATGGGCATCCTTCCTGACCCCTTTGTATATATTCAATTTTTCTGTTGTTTCCCCATTTAATATTATTCTTGCTGTTTGATTTGAATATACTGTACTATCCTAATCATTCTATTAAATTTCCCCCCAAATCTCATCACCTCCAATTGTGTATTCAAAAATTTCCAATTAAAAATCAAAAGCTTTTTGTGTGTCAACCACAATTAAAGCAAGCTGTTTAATAGGATGCAGATTTAATATAATTCCAGTATTATATGTTGATTGGGAAGGAATCTGTTTTTGGTCAATATAAAGAATTTTATTTAATTTTTTTTTCAATCATTCCACCATAATTGTTATGAATATTTTATAATCTACGTTTAGCAGTGAGATTGGCCAAGACTGAGTGGCTATGGGTGTTGCCTCCAAAGGGCCAGACCATCTGTCCATCCTTGGTGCCGGGGGGGGGATATTAACTCCTTCAGAATGGGTTCACAATCTGGGAGTCCTCCTAGATCCCCAGCTGAGTCTAGAGCAACATATCTCAGCTGTGGCTAGGGGAATCTTAGCACAGGTCCACCTAATGCACCAATTGCAACCCTACCTGGATCTGGAGTCTCTCCTAACAGTCATTATGGCCTTATCACCTCACAGCTCAATTATTGTAATGCGCTCTACTTGGAGCTACCCCTGAAAAGCATTCAGAGACTACGATTGATCCAGAATGCAGCCACGCAAACTGTTGTGGGTGCACCAAGATACACTCATATCACTCCAACACTCTGCAAGCAGCACTTGCTCCCAATTGGTCTCCAGATGCAATTCAATGTGTTTCTTATCAACTATAAAGCCCTACATGTCTTAAGGCCAGACTATCTTCAGGACTGCCTCCTGCCACACAGCTCCCAGCATCTGATAAGGGCCCCCAAAGTTGGCATTTGTTTATTTATTTATTTGTTTGTTTGTTTATTATTTTGACTTGTAGGCTGTCCAACTCCTTACAGACTCTGAGCCTTCTTCAGGTCCTGTCAGCTAGACAATGTCAGTTGGCCGGGCCACAGGGGAGGGCCTTCTCTGTGGCAACTCTGGCTCTCTGGAACCAGCTGCCTCCTGAGGTCCATACTGCTCCCACCCTGCTGGCCTTCCGAAAGGCCACGAAGAGCTGGCTTTGCCGGCAGGCCTGGGGCCATTGATCACTCTGAAACCATCTGGATCCAGTTATGAATTGTTTTTTTAATTTTTTTAAATAAATAAAATAAATATAAATAAATAAATAAATAAATAAATCTATATTTGAATTTAAGCAAAACCATTTGTAACATGTCAATGCAATTACACTTACTTGATCATATGTGGCACAGAGACTTTGGAATTTTCTTCAAACACTATAGTCATTAAACCATTGCACCGTATGTTATCAACACACTAGACAAGTTGATAAAAAAACCAAATTAGATTCATTTTTGCTCAATACTATGTATTTCTAATCCTACTATTACAGGAAATAAATTGTCACATTTTAAACAAAATTTAATTTTTTTACTATTTAAAGTCCCTGAAGTTGCAAATGGATTTGCAACTTTTTACCTATTTTAAGTACCTTTTTAGGACTTCTTTACTATTTAAAGTCCCTAAAGTCCTTGAAGTTACATTTTTAACAAAACTAAACCTTTTTACTATTTAAAGTCCCTGGTTTTGCAGAATTTAAAATGCTGGAGCAGGTTAAGGAAGACCTACATTCATGTCACACTTCAACCCCAGAACTTCAATGAGTGGCTTTGAGGTGAATTCTATCTCTTGGCCAACCTGGATAAAGCCTAGAATATCATTCCAGTCAATAAGCAAATGAATGAATAATATTTGGTTGTTCTGAATGTATTTCCCATCTCAAAGTGTATTGCTCCTGGGAACTGCAAAACCACAGGTTTTAAATTCCTTTTGCATCAGATCATCAATCCAAAGTGACCGAAAACAGCAGCTCCTGATTACTGGAAACAATTGATGCCTTGAGCCTCTGAAATAGCAATTTTCCACAGTCATAAGATTAAGTTTCAAAAAGTGACAGTTTGCTGCTAAGGATCTTTCCAAGAGCTGTTGTCAACTGGGCAGGCTCATAATGGATTTGGATATTAATAAGTTCACTCTTCTGTCTCTCGGAGTTTCTGGACTCTATACACCACTAGTTCTATTAACTGTTCTGAGACAATATACCATATTTTTCAGATTATAATATGCACATTTCTCCCCCATCTAAAAGAGGGTGGAAATGTCGGTGCATCTTATACACCGAATGCAGTCATTTTTGGCTTTCCAAAGCTCATTACTCATATCCCATTTTTGAGAAAATGGGTCCATTTTTTGCAAAAATGGGATGCGCAGAAGGTTTGGGAGGCCTGCAGAGTGCTCCTAGGGGCCAGGGGAAGGCAAAAATATCCCTGTTTTTGCAGGAAAATGGGTGAAAATGAGCCACTGTTTGCAAAAATGGTGTTTTTGCCTTCCCCAGCCCCCAAGAGCAGTTTTCCAAATCCTCTGCATGCCCCATTTTTTGCAAAAACAGACATAAAATGGGCCGTTTTTTGAAAAAGCTGGGGTGTTTTTGCCTTCCTCCAGTCCCCAGGAGCACTCTACAGGCTTCCCAAACCCTCTATGTGGCCCATTTTTTGCAAAAATGGGTGAAAAAAGGCTTAATAAAAATCTCATTTTATGTCACATTCCTCTTGTATAATGCTTTAAAAAAAAAATCTTAAAATTCTCAGCTGGGAAACAGTAGCAGGCCCATAATCACTTGGCTTCACAGATGAATAACTGTTTAAATTAGAGTTTTCGCACTCTAAGCACAAGGTATGGTGTGGGCATCGGGGCATAATAGGGTTGCAGTAGCTAGCGGACTAAGACACGCAGCTTATTGACTGGAGGTTTGGCAGTTTGAGATCCAAATACCGCAGGATGAACCCCCATTCATCTCCCAAATGCTGCCAACCTAGCAGTTCAAATCATGCAATGCAAATTGAGAAATAGGTATCACTTTGCTGGAAAGTTAACAGTGTTCTATGTGCTTCAATATATAGTTATGCTGGCCACATGACCACAGAATTGGACAATGCTGGCTCCTTTGGCTAGGAAACAGAGATGAGCACACCCCCTAGAACCTGATGGCAAATCTTTTCCCCGTCTGGTGCCGAAAGAGTGTGTGCATGCGCTATAGTGCGTGCACAAGTGCCCACACTCATAATTCAATGCCTGGGGAGGACAAAAACAGCTTCCCCTGGCCCCCGGAGGCCCTCTGGAGGCTGGAAACAGCCTGTTTCCCACTTCTGGTGGGCTCAGTAGGCTCATGTTTTGCACTCCCCAGGCTCCAAATGCCTCACTGGAGCTGGGGAAGGGTAAAAATGCCATCCCCCATCCCCCCGGAGGCTCCCCGGAAACAAAAAACTCCCTCCCAGAGCTTCTATGTGAGCCAAAAATCAGCTGGCCGGCACACACATCCACGTTGGAGCTGAACTAGGCCATCAGATATGACTCCGCGTGCCACCTGTGACACCCATGCCATAGGTTCGTCATCAATGTCCTATAGTTAGACATGACTTGACAGGAGGAACCTTCACTTTTACCTGCTATGTCAGCATGCCAGAATACACTGTATTCAAAGCAATATTCTGTTAATAATTCATAAATGTTATAAAGAGATAATAGTAATGTGCTAATTATGCAGTATTCCCCTCCTCCCCTCCAAACAGCTTACCTGACTAATGTCACTGGTCCATGCTGCTTTTTCTTGCCGCGAAGGAGCTAAAAGGACCACCGTAAATGGAGGTGCACCTGCAGGATCTACCACAATCTTGAAATCAAGGTGCCCAAATACTTGCCCAGAACCTTTTGCTTAATGATTGAAAGAGAAACATAACTGAATAGTTACAGTTGAAATGCATAGTATGGATTACATCACAGGGCTGAGACAAGTACTTTACATAGTGATGCATAGATGTCGCCAAAATTTAAAATACAAATTTAGTATCTTTCACCAAAGATATTTTTAAACATTGCAGACTCATGCAAATGTAAAATATTTTTGGCTCACAAAATTTCTAATTAAGCAAATGAACAATTATATTATGTTTTCCAGTTAAGACCTATTCACTTGAGGCATATATATATCTGACTCTATTATGACAATATAGCATGGACTTTTAATTGACAATACACCTAATTCAGACCCTAATCTGTGCTAATAGTAGAGAAAGCAAACTGAGTAGTAATTTTTAAGCCATAATTATTATTTCTAAACCTTTTTAAAATTAAAATTAAAGTGCAGAATATTCCTTTCCTAATTAATTGTTTTTAAAATGTAAGATCTGGTAAGGTGTTTGAGATTCCTTCCATAAAGTAAAGTCATGTAACAGGTCCTTAAAAGTGTGCCTTCTCTATCACAGTATTACTGCCTGTCCTGGTGCCACAGTAGTTTCAATGCAGTATTGTAGGCTAACTCTGCACACAGCCTGGAGTTCAATCCTTAGAGGGTTCAACCTCTCATCCTTCCAAGGTCGGTATAATGAAAACCCAGATTGTTGGTTGCAATATGCTTACATTGTAAAGATTCCAGAGAGTGCTGTAAAGCACTATGGGGTGCTATATAAGCCCAAGTGCTATTGCTATTGCTATTGTACTGCTATTCTATAACCACAAGGTCCTCTCCATCCCCTTATATATAGCTAGACAAGTAGAGACAGATTTATTGGCATGATATTGGAGATGGATTGCCATTTCCCGGCTGCCTATGATTGAGAAGCAGCGACCCTCCAGTCACCTGGCTGGCTTTATGCTTATGGCATGGCTAGAATTCACGGTCTCTCGGTTTCTAATCTGGTATAATAATGTATATACATACATCTTTTATTTCTTAAATTAAATTTTGTATTAGTAATACTATCTGTCTCTATACTAATATTTCATTAAGCAAAAAAATGTATGCTATTTTTTAAAAGAAAATTCAATTCCATAAAACAAGTTGATTGAACTTACATTCATCATCATTCATCTCAGTTTCCTCAAACAATGTGCATTCTATTAATGAAAGGACGCCTCCTGCCTAGAAACATAAATTGCATTTTTTTCAGAAATCTATTTCATCACATCTACAGTTTAAAAGTATATGAAATTATATAACTTCAGGTCAGTCTCAACACCTGACAACTAGGAAGCTCAAACTGCCCAAGGAGCTGCTGATACAGTTCTATAGAGGAATCAATGAGTCTGTCATCTGCACCTCTATAACTGTCTGGTTTGGTTCTGCAACCCAACAAGACTGACACAGACTTTAGAGGATAATCAGAACTGTAGAAAAAACAATTACTGCCAACCTGCCTTCCATTGAGGACCTGTATACTGCACGAGTCAAAAAAAGGGCTGTGATTTACTGACCCTTCACATCCTGGACTGCAGACTTAGGGTAAGTAACGGTTCTTTTATTAACAGAGCAGAAGGTAACGGTTAAGGAACAAAACAAGACAACAACATGGCTGTGCCTGGCAGCTATATATACCCCTCGCTGTCAGGCTCAGCCAACCAATCACCTTGTAGTATTTTCCCGCCCAAGGAATATGGGGCGGGTACAGGGCCTAACTGTCCTCTGGACACAACAGTACAGAGCACTGCACATCAAGACAACTAGACACAAGAACATTTTTTTTCCCGTATGCTATTACTCTGCTAAACAAATAATTCCCTCAACATTGTCAAAGTATTTACCAAGTCTAAGTCTATTACTATTAGTTTTTTCTCATCATTCCTATCACCCATTTCGTCCCACTAATGACAATTCTATGTTATCCCAGTTCAACTGAAAATAATTTTACTGATAGAATTGGTAACATAAAGCACTCAACTGCAGTACAGTATTTCGATACAGCAGAAGCAATATTTTGTTGAAGTAAGCAATATATTTAAATAGGAAATTGCAACATATCTATTTTTAATATCTGAATATATTACTACTGTAATTCCAGAAATATTCTGTAATATAAAAATAGTGTATTATAGAATATTATATACTAGAGATTCTGTATTATATTTAAATGTTCCATAAAATAATTGGGGGGGAAACTTGTCAAAACCATAATGTCAGGCCCAGTCCTGATGCAGAAATATCCAATGGAGTTCAATTCTTTATTTGCCTACACCCAATGGATAGAACTTGTCAAGGTATAAAATCTATCACTTTCTACTTGAAAAAAAAATATCCTGAGAGGATCTATGGTAGTCTCTTAATGAAAGCTTCTCTCTGATGGAATATTCTGCCTCCTTCCTTGGAAAGCTCTGTGCTGCCAACTCTCTCTTCCACTGCTTCTCCATGTGCTCAATTCATCACAAATAATGAAAATACAAAATGTAATATTAAAAGCAGAAAGGTAATCAGAGAAAATAATTGAGGGAACAAGCAGAATTTCAGTGTCAGATGGTAATTTCCTAAGATAAATATCCTCCAGCAGAACCATCGGTAATTTTCAATGGTTCTACTGGAGGATATTTAGCTTAGTAAGGCAGAGACATGGAAAAGCATGAAAATCCATCTGATTCTTTAGTTATTTTAAATTATTTTCTGAACCATACATTCAGTTTATAATATTTATTTTAAAAACAATTAAAAACAAATGAATTTTGGTCTTAGAATTATACAGATAAAACAAACCATCATATATAAACACAGAAAGTTCCCTTAAACATGTTAATGTTATAACTGGAAGCTCTCATTGCCTGGCAGGCAATAGTGTAGTCTTCCTTTTGCAAAGATTTATATTACTTTACCGCAATTAATCAGAATAGTTATATATTTTGCTATATGTATTCACTATACTAGTCATAGTTTTTGTTACAAAAGTATGTACCTTAAGTAGATGCAACTTTCCTCCAGAGCTCCTTGTACAAATTAAAAAGTGCTTTGTAAATAGAAAACATTGCCTTTCTCCTTCTTTTTTCAAAGACAATGATCCCAGGCGAACTTTACTAAGTTTTCCTCTCTCAACTGATGGGACTTGAATAAGAGTTCCTGGTAAGTAGAAAAGCAAATAATACTCTGTAGACATATAATGCACATAAATAATTCTTATTTTTTATTTTTTACAATAAATTTGGTGTCATATATCTATAGCTAACTAAATAACAAATGTAGATAACCATCTAAATCAAGGCTGCCAAATTCATGTCAACACAGTGGCATCACATGACATTTCAGGACCTTTTTTTTCTTTGCTAAACTGGGCATGGGCGTGGCCAGTGCATGACGCATCCAGGCCGTGGGACGCAAATTTAACAGCCCTGATCTAAATCTTATTTCCATAAAACATTTGGCTGCAATCGTGAAATCAAAGTTATCAAATATAATAACATACAAGATTGTAATATATTCATTATACATAACCATAACATGAAACCTAACGTCCAGTAACAAAACTCACCTTGTCCTTTGCTGAGGACAATTTTTTCTTATAATATATAAAGCTCATTTACCAAACAATGGAAGGACCAAAAACATAATACACCTTCCTCTAAGCATCCTCAACCAACTAATAGTGGCTGAGTATTCTGAAAATTGTAATGCCAATGTATTTTGAGAGAAGCATATTAAAAGAGTGCAAACACCATGACTCATTAATACATATTTGTATACATTTCTAAAAGGTTTTTAAGTCACAAGTTTAAGATGCAATAGAAGCAAAAGCAGAACAGAAGAAGAAAAAGTATGGATTTGTGAATAGAAGTCTTCCAGTGTGGTCTGGATTTAATTCTTCAATATTTATATTTATTTACAATATTTATATTTATATATTGTAAGGTTAGGGTATAAGACTGTACATGTAATTGGATGCACACTTATTAGTCGTTTTCTTAATTCTGTATTACACTGCATTTTTTCAGAGTTTATTGGTTTCTGCTACATATTCTACTGCCTGGAAATAGTTGCATTCTGGTTTTATAATTTATAATTTGTATTGCTAGATTTATTTTGTAAACTGATACAAAGTCTTATATTTAAATAGGAAACAAACTTAGTAAAGAGGATGGATGGCTAAAGAAATATATAAATCAATCCCAATTTATTGTCACAATGTTATAAAAAGGGCAACTTGGTTACGTACTGTTGTGAGTGCTCCTTGTCCACCTCAGGTCATGTCAGATTCTGAGGAGGATGAGCCAGCTGCCTCTGGATACCCTGGACCAGGCAGGTTGCTAGCTGATACAGAGAGTGAGACTGAGGGAGAAAGTGACCTGAGTGAACCTGAGGAATCACTAGAGGGGGCTAATGTGACAATGAGGGAATGGTCCCAGTCAGAGGATGAGGAAGACATTAGAGTGGAAAGTCAGTAGATAGACCCTCGCTATAGGAGATTGCTGAGAAGGCGAGAGGAGTTGCATAGTAAAAGGTATTAGTGTACAGCCTTAGTCTCTTTGGAGTGTGATGTCACTTCCAGGAAGTATAAAGGCAAAGGATTTTTGGAAATTGGGTATGGGGGGGTGTTATTGGGTATGGGGGGGTGTTATTAAACAAGGCTTTAAAATCATGATTTCTGCCTCAATAAAAGACATTCTCTGCTGGATGCTTGTTGCCTGGGTCTTTGGTGAACAAATTAATATGTTTAAATGATAAATGGACTTGTTATCTAAGTAAGGCCGAGTTTGGTGCCTTTCCCGGACATTGTTTATGTGTAGCTCTGAAGAGAAAAATAACTACTTTTCCCTTGCTGTTTAAAATCTGATTTTCGTTATATGTGCTTTTCTGAATAAAGAGTTTTATTTTATCATAAAATAAGGGATTTTTGAGTCGGGGGGGGGGGTTTGCTCATAGGGCTGTGCACAGAACAGGTACCAAGACAGATTTATTCCAGGCATTGTTAATTGTACATTAAACTTCAGAATTAACTGAAGATTAAAACACAGGCCTCTGGACACAACACTCCCAATCCAGGACCATATCCAGAATGCCACTGTGTTCACATCCTGAATCAAGGGTCTTCAAAATGTGATTTGCTTGTGTTTAGAGATACACCCATTCATGGATTATTCTAACAGATAAACAAGGCTATTATTGTATGCTCAACAAACCAAGAATAAAAAACTTAGTTTATGTTAATGCAAACCTATCTCTAAAATATTAAATAGATGCAAAGACATAATCCTTATGTGAGATTAAATAAAAACACTATTAAAATATACCTGAGATAAAGTTCAATTACATACTTAACGTAAATATTCATTGTAATGTAAATTCCACTGAAGTTTGTAGCCCTTTCATCCAAGTTAATTAGGTTTACTTAGAATTGGAAATAGCATTTTTTAAAGTATGTAGCACTGAGATATAGCCTTTTAAATATAGAAAGCAAACAAAAACTTGAATTACGAATATTTTTTAAAGTGGCTATGAAAATAAAATATTGGTGATTTTTTTATAACAACATATAATTTTAAAAATATGAGTAAATGTGAATAATATAATACATTAAATGCAATTTTGCTATACTATAGTTTATTGAATTTCATATTTTCAGACAAATAAATCAAACTCAGCCAAGACAATAGACATATTTACGGCATTTATTTAAAGATGCTGGATTCTGAGAAATACGGTACATTCATATGAAGCCAATTTTGAAAGTGTTTTAATGTGGACAGCAACCCCGTAATGTAAAAATATGTTCTTTCTATACAATAGAAACAAACTAATTGTTTAAAGAAGATTCAGTGTAACAGTAAAATTCAGAGGAACATATCCCACAAAATCTTTTTCATGAACCCCATTTAAATGAGATTCTTAATGAAATGTGATTCCAAATAAACATATTTTGATACTTTCCAAGTTATTGTGTTTATGTGTGAGAGAGAATGAGAAGAAAAGGAAAAATATCAAAGATTACAAGTGTAGTTTAATAGTCAAGGTGCTGGATTAGCAGTTGGAAGATCCAAATTCCAGTTTCCCTTAGTTGTGTCTGGGTGACTTTGTGTCAGTCACTCTCTCAGCCCCAGACTAGGAAGTCAAAAAAATCTATTTACCAACATGCACTTGATGAATGTATTGATTCCAGTCCATAACCTTTAATGAAGAAATCTTCCTGTTCTGCTTTGATTTGGGACTACAACAACAATAATTATAATATAGTGTGTACAAATGCATAGGCACAAAAGTAAATAGGCAGCGAATACATATTAATATACTATAATTAACACACAGCATTAAGAGTAATATGTATTAGCATAGCTCTATAAGGATTACCCATGATTAGTGATTAATAAAATGCAATTGCCTTTTTGTAGTCTATGTACAATAGAGCATTCTAAGCTTTAAATATTTCAAGCATAATCTCCTCACAAATATAAAAAACATAAAGACATCATCAATAAGCTTATTTAATTCCATGCTATCAGAAATATTTTCCACGAACACAGTTATCCAAAATTGAGAAGAAATAGCTCTGATAAGGATACTTTCTGATAAAAATCCTGGAAATTTATTAAAACTAGTGACAATGAATCATGTACTTCATTTATGCAACAATGTGGACAGACTCTTCTTACCAAGGAAAACAGGTGGGCATGGAATGTGGCAAGTACATCAGATGGTTGAAGAAAAAGAAATGACATTGGAAGAACATTTGAAAGATAGTGAAAAAGATGCACTGAATCTAGTATACCGAGAAGTAGTGATGGGAGAACTGAACCCGCACAATTCGGGTCCGTACCGAATTTTGCGGTGTTCGGTATGCCGAACACGAACCTGAAATTTTTCCAAACTTCGGGCAAAGTTCAGGGTCGTGTTCGGCATTTGGAGCTTTGACATCACTGGCAGGTTGCTAAGGACGCCAAGGTGATCACTTCCTGGATTCCATGGAATCCAGGAAGTGATCACCTTGGCGTCCTTAGCAACCTGCCAGTGATGTCAAAGCTCCGCCCCCGGAATCTCTTCATGGGAGGGATTCCCCGTTCGGGTTCGGGTTCAGTTCGGGTTTGGCCGAATTTTGCATAAAATTCGGCCAAACTTGCCAAAACTGAACACCGTTGGGTTCGCCCATCACTACCGAGAAGGCCTACTGAGTATGGGAAAAACCAAACTGGTCTATAAGAAAGGCCAAATGAAGAACAGAAAAGAAGCATGAGAAGACAAAACATTATATGGCCAGTACATTAAAAAAAATAGCAGGGAAATTAGATAATAACAAGACCTGGCAATGGCTAAGAGCAGGAAAGTTGAATAAAGAGACAAAGGAGTTAATTCTGGATGCACAAGACCAAGATTTAAGAACAAATGCATTTCTTCTCAAAATTGAGATGACAGCAACAGATAGCAAGTGATGTATTTACAAAGAAGCTGAAGAAACAGTGGATCACCTGGTTAGCTGCTGCAAGAAGATTCCCCAGATTGACCACAATTAACAGCATGACAAAGCAGCAACAATGGTTCATTGAAAGATTTGCAAGATTTGCCTGCAAGAAAGAACTGGCAGCACCATAAAATAGAGAAAGTAATAGAAAATAAAGTGCTCTGGGATTTTAGAATTCAGACAAACAAGTACCAGCCACATAACACCCCAGACTTAGCAGGTATCGATAAGAAAGACCCAAAAAAATCTGGATGCTGGATGTGGCAATACCTGCAGACAGCAGAATAGGAGAGGAAGAACTGGAGGGGAAAAAACAAAATACAAACATATGCAAATAGAAATAGAATGACTATGGCAAAAAAAGAGGTAGAAATAATAGTAATAGGTTCCTTCAGTGCAATCCTAAAACAAACGGAGCACCACATAAACACCATAGCACTGACAAACTCACCATCAGTCAATTGCAAAATGCAGCTTTACTTGGAACAGTTTACATCCTGCGATGATATCTGTAATGCCATCAAACATCCATATCTGCCATATTTCAATTCTCTGGAAAGACCCAATAGGCCAGGGGTATCAAACTCAAGGCCTGGAGTCAGATCTGGCCTGCCGGGTGCTTAAATCTTACCCATGAGGTTGGCCTGGAAATATCAAAGGACCAGTGCCTCTGCCAGTTGAGAACGGGCCACGGGAGGGCTTCATGTGTGCTCCTGCAGCCTGTTTTCAGCTGGCAAAGTGCTTCCGGAGACCATGGATGTCGAAAATGGGCCACAGAGGAACTGTGTGAGCCCCCCGCAGGCCATTGTCAGTTGCCAGAGGTACCGCAGACGATTCCTTTGATATGTCTAGGCCGATCCCACAGGAAGGAGGCAAAGTGCTGTGCCCTGTGGCATGTTTTGGTCAGCAGAGTACTGCAGGAGGCAGCACCTTCTTCACCTTCTCTTTAATAGCATCTGCCAACTAGAACTAGGTACCATCCAAGATCTGGATAGCTATTGTTCAGAAGAGCCAACAACATCTGGCTCCTTACCAAGGTCTTCGATGAGAGAGAGTGAGCCCCCTCATATCACTGAGTTTGTCATCTTTTATCTTAATCTTTTATCTGTAATTGATTTAATTGGAATTTTTTAATTGTTGTGAGTCACCCAGAGTCATTGAGAATTGAGCGGTATGTCAATTTTGTAAATTATTACTAATATTAAGTCCTCCTCTAGGGTTGTGTCAGTGGTAGTAATAAAGATGTATAGACTGTTGGACAGACAGTTTTTAGAGACATCTGGAGAAATTGTACAAGAGTCAAGCTCCATAGCAGCTGAGGACTCTAATCTCTACATTATGGAATACATTATGTCTTTAATCTCTACATTATGGAATTGAGACTATTTATACCAAAAAGTAAATCTCCCTTTGTCTGGAATAGCTATTTTGAATGCAAAAGGGAAAAATGCATCTTGAGCTCATCCCAACCATGCCCACCACCCCCAGCCACCCCCACCCCCAGCCACGCCATGCCCCACCACTGGTTCTCTAAGATCAAATACAACCCTGACGTGGCCGTCAATGAAATCAAGTTTGATGCCACTGCAATAAGCAAACAAAAATACCAAATCCAGTCTGAAGATCAGGCTGTCTATATGATGAATCATATATTTGTACATTTATAGGCACAAATGTAAACTGGCAGTCAACACATATTAATACACTAAAATATAATATGATTAATACAGAGCATTAAGACTCAGATATTAACATAGTTCTATGATTAGTGGTTTAACATTAAAAAATAGTACATTAAAAATTCACTTGCTTTTTTATAAACTACATACAACAAAATGTTTTCTTTTTAGTTTTGAATATTTCAAGCATAATCCCTTCACACACAAAAAAAGATCTAGAGGTCATCAATACACTTATTGAATCCCACACTGCCAGAAAAATTTCTCAAGAATGCAGTCATCCAAAACTGAGTAGGCATAAAATATGATAATTGTAAAAAAAAACCTTAAAAGCTTTTTAAAGTAATTCATATAGATCACTGGCAAACTTTAAATAACTCTGCCAAGGTACCACAGGAAAACCTTGACAATATGACAAGATAAAACTGCAAACTGTGTTAGAATTTAGAATTAATTTTTTAATATATTATTTATCTTGTAGAACAAATTCCTTTTCCATACTTCATAGGTGAAAGTTCTCATCATAAAAATATTAAGTATAGGTGAATGAATCCTAATACTAAAATATTTTTATATTTATACTAGTGCCATGACTCAAATTTTTCTATTTCATAGATACTTCATTTTCAAATCATGGACAAAAACTACAAGGAAATCACTGAATTGAAGAAATTACCTTAATACTAATATTTAGAAGTTATATGGATGGAAACAGGATTATTTAAAACACCAGCACCTTAATATCAAACATTCAGATGTCTAAAATTCTTCCAGTCACTCAGTTTCCTTCTTTCCTGTATTCCTGGCAGACCATATTAATCTAAATCTATTTTCTATACTGCTGATTGGAGAATTGCTTTGTACTCCAATTATCTGGAATTTTTATATATACATTGCAAAAACTGTGTTAGCTTTCTGTAGAAATTCTCTTTGAAAAAAAAAGTATCCAATCAAATATATCTATAAAATTTCCTATTTGATTTGTTCTGCAATGCATTTACCGTTGGGCAATTTAAACATTTTCTCCATCTCTACTGCCAACCTCATAAACAATGAACTCCTTAGGAATGTGGAGACATTAAATCAACAGATTATATCCAGTGTTGGAGTCTGTTTTTCAAAGAAAACATTCCATTAGAGATAGGCAAATGGCCTTGGGGTCTCTTAAAGCAAACCATTAGATTGTGGCCATCCTTTTATTCTATAAAGTACAAACACAAAGCAACTATACATTGCTTCAGCATTTTCTATAGCACGAGAGGGATGTGCAATAAGCAAGTTACGGTGATTGCTCCTCTCCATGATTTCAGCTAGCCAGATACTTATTCCTCTAGTATTTCTGTTCTATTCTCTGCTTAAAGTTACCTTGTAATTTATTAAAGGATTCTACCCATTTTTATATTTCTACTATCACTTCTTTATAGGAACAGTATTAGAGTTCCATAGGAAGGAGAATTTGTAGAATTAAGTAAATAATTAGCATATATGATAGCACTTCACCCCTGTTATCTAAATAATGTTCCATAACATTTGATAAGCTTCCATAAGGACTATAGAGAGGTCTTCCAATTGGCAGAAATGAAGCATATCAGCAGATATTTCACACTATGATTTTTTTTTAAATCTGCCAGTATAAATTTTAATTTAAAAAGAAATCAAATTATATCTGTGTGAGTTGTTCTAGAAGTACAAATGAAAAATGGGAACAACAAACAGCTATTTTCATTCCTCACAATCGCTCCACCATTTGATAAAGCTTCAAGCACTTCAAGTTTCTCCTGTGCTTTTGCCCGAATGTTGGCATCATTTGGGATTGCAACATCTATCGGCCAGACAGAACTATTTTCCATGGTGCTGGAGAGAATTTCTGGTCCACTGAAGACGATAGTCCGGTTATTGTGTATGTGACTTTCCCATGGGTGCTTTATTATTATAGTGCTGTTTTTCATGTCTCCTGGAAAAAAACAGCACAGAGGTGGGGCTCAACAGCAGCCCAGAAATTACAAATATATAGATGTGCAGGTGTCAAAAACATATATTTTGCATCTTATCCTTCCCAGTGATGCCAACATGAATTCTATTATTTTCAATTTCATTTTTCCTTCATATTCTACAACTGCATAATCAATACATGCATGTTAAATTCATTGGTTCTTACCTTGTCGTATAAAAGTCTGGCTGGTGTCCAATAATATGTCACAGCCTTCTACTATCATTCTTTCTATTGCAAGATTTTTTCGTATATTTTCTGTATCACTCACTTCATCATGCATTATTCTATTGCAAATGATAGAGCAAAAAAAATAAGTTATCTAGTTTTGAATTTGTAAAGCAAGAGCAGCTTGTGTGAACTTTATGGTCATCATAAGAATTTCTATGTGCATCATAACTGATATTTGTTTGGTCAAAGTAGAATGCTATTCTTGACAAAGTTTGTCTATCATTTTCCCTGACTTTCAAATCAAGATCTCCTTTATACTAAGTACACTGGGTAGTTAATTGCTTCTTTCCTTAGCAATTGCTGTTTCTGTCTTTCAAGCTATTTTTATTTTTTTTATTTATTTTATCCAATACACAATAATACACAATGAAGGTTATAGAGGATATAGTAGAGAAGAAATACGAGATATAGGAGAGACTATAGGACAGGAGACGGAAGGCACTCTAGTGCGCTTATGTACGCCCCTTACTGACCTCTTAGGAATCTGGAGAGGTCAACCGTGGATAGGGTAAAATGTTGGGGGTTAGGGGATGATACTATAGAGTCCGGTAAGGAGTTCCATTTTACTTTGGAACATCCCTTTACAAATCCTCCCACTGAAAAACAATTTAAAACATATTTTTCATTTATTATACCAACATGGGAGGAGATGTCTCTCACTAAATAGCCTCATCAAATTGTACACTTATAAGAATAGTTTTGATCAGATATCTGTCACATTGCTAGCTAAGATTGCAATTCATTGGGTAAACAGATTTTTTTTTATTTTTTTTTTAGATTCGTATGCTCTCCTAAACATGCTTTAAGCTGCGGGGAATTTGAGGGCTGGGATTCCTTCGGGGAAAGATGGATAGACAAATCATGAGTATGAAAGATCAAAAACTATAATACAGGAGTCATAAGGAACCTTCAGAACCTTCAGCCTTGACCCTGGGCCAACCTGCTAATTATTGATATCTCTCTCCCCCGCTCTCTCTCCCTCCCTTCTTCCCTCTCCCTCTCTCTTATTGTTTGTTGATAAATGATAAATTTTAAAAAGCAGTAGAATTAAGCATGATAACATAAAGACCATACAGAATGGCTTTGACAGAGACTGGGAAGATCTGTTACCAAGGCAGCAAAGAGATACATATGGCTTAAGCCCATAGAAAGATAAAGATTTATGAAAATGTTTAAAGCAGGTGCCCCCTCCCAAATTGACATGAAGCTAAAAAGGGGCGAACAGGATGCACATTCAGAAACTTTGTCATTTGTATATGTTAATATGTACTATAATACTATACTTGTTTGATTGATTGATTTGATTGATTGATTGATTGATTGATAGATAAATAAATAAATAATAGTTATTCTGATAAAAGTAATTTTACACTAAACTATATAGTTCCAGATTAAGATGGAGATATTGACCTGTGTGAATATAGATGTGATAAAATAAATTTAATTGAACGTGGGAAGGCTGTTATTTTTTTCAAAAACCATTTGATTTTAATTACTGGAGGTTGTAAGATGGATTACTACAATGTTCTTTGCATGTGACATGAGCTTTCAGGGACTACTTGGAAAGTATGGTATTATTAGTGAAAAATGTGACAACTCTACTTCTCAATGGGTAAAGAACATATAACTATATTTCACTAGGTCTGTAGCAGTAGTGTATTCTAAAGCCCATTGCTATCGGTTCATGGACACGCAACACTTCTGCACATGCACAGAAGTGTCCTGGGTGGGTGGGCGGAGCCTCCTGACACTGCCGCTACTGGTTCACAGAACCGGGCCGATTCAGGAACAACTCACAAATCTCATAGGATTTGGGTACATTTCAAATGCTAATTTAATCTATCAAGCCTCCATGACTTAGTTCCCAAGTCTCTGCAAAACTGTATCTTTAGAGAAAAACCAATCTGTCCTATAAGTTCATTCCATAAACTAATACGTAAAGGTCCTCCACTTTGAGATATTCAAGGGAATGGCAACAGAATTTCTCCACTGCAGTCCCTTCCCTTTCAAATATTATCCTCCCAGAAGGTTAATTAGTATATTCACCAATGGAGAGTTATTAAGAGTTTGTAGAGTCTTTAACCTGGAATAGTCTCCAATGGGATTCAACACCAATGGGATTTTTTAAGTTTGAAAATATACCTGATTTTACATATTAAACTTATGTTCTAGATTTATATATTGAGAACAAAAAGCAGTCAAACCTTGAAAGTTCTTCCAATTTAGATTTAGCAAACTCAAGGCTTTTCCTTTCCACATGTTCATGTGGAGTATGAGCTAGAAGTTCATGAAGGGTGATAATATATCTAGGAATCTAAAGGATTGAAAAAATTGGTCAACAATGCATTTTAAATTTTCAATTAATTATAACATGATATGTTTTCCATCTTGGATCTCCTTATAATATCATACAATACAATACAATACAATACAATACAATACAATACAATATAAAAAAAATAGCATTTCCTATTTCAGAAATTAGTTGCAAATAATGGAGTCTGAAGGGGTCTTTGAGGCCACTGAATCCTCAGATAAGTACAGGAGTCTTCAGAGTTCCAAAAATTACTTAAAATAGCAATGCCAATTCAGTGAGAATAATATGAACATAGAGTACATCTGTTTCTGATGATAGCTAAATCTTAAATTGAATCAGTTTTTTTTTTCAAAAGTCATCCAAAGTGAAACAGATTAATCTTTAATCTTTGACCTGGCTTCAGATATGTGTACAGTATCAGGGCAGCTATTAAATCTCTAATAAGCTGCTTTAGGGGAGTTGATGCTTTCATTAACTATTGAGGGCAGCTGTCACATAGAAAAATAAAGGTTGCTTCTCTTAAATTGCTGGGGTGGGGGGAAGGAGGGGTATCCCCCAATGAAATTGTAGTGACAGGTTTTCTTGACAGGGATGAACTCCCTCCATCCCAGCTGTTTTCACCAAAATGAACCTTTATTTTTCTCCTCCTAAGTGATTATTTGACAGCTGTCACTGTTAGTCTTAAAGCCCGCGCTAGGACTTTGGCAGCAGATTTTTCATGAGCTAATAACAGTAGCTGCCATATAATTATTTGAAGTAGAATAATCTGTAGCTGCTGAAAGCTACAGCAAGTTCTAAATGCACGCTGCCATGGGCACAGTATATCAGCAGAAGTATTTCGAGAGCTTTTCACCCGACCAGGATGCTATTTGAGGACCAGTTTGCTTATTTCTTTTGTTTGAGACTAACAATCCTTTTTAACCAGAGTACCATGGTATCGACAGCATACTTAGCTGATACAGCTTTCATTCTCTAAGAGGATTGTGACTTTCATGCATACTTAGATGTGCTTGAGTTCCTGCAGTTTGATAGTGCCATTTGGGTATCCTCCCAAATATTTTAATTTTCACAGATGAAAACTGAGCATAATGTAAAAATACATCACTGCAAAATTATGACTGGGAAATAATAAATACTAATGTTCATGTAATATCTGACCAGTACAAAAGATATAAAATCTGTCTTGATTGACTAAAATAAAAAGACTTGTGCTATTGCAATTTTCTTCTGTTTAGCAAATCCAGGTTAGCCACTCTTTCTAACAATATCACTTTGGAAAGTTTTTTTAACAGCAAAAGTCATGAGGATGATAATAAAAATAAAATTACCTGAAACATAGGGTAAGTAAGGAATGTTTCAAGCATTCTGCCCTCACATGCAGTGTTGGACTCATATTGCTTTAAGAGTTTGTCAAAATCTCTATTCTGCTTGCAGTTTGCCAGCACCTGTAGGCTATACTGATGATTTCTAACAAATTCTTGATAAATATTCAGCATTGGTAGAAGAATATCAAATAAGTCAGCTACAAAGACAAAAAGATAGTTGATTTTTCAGTCATTCCGTTTCTTTATAGAAAGAAAAAATCTAAACCACATAAATTCTATGTGCAGCATCGTATAATTACAAATGTTAAAAAGGAAGGCATCTTTATTAAAATTACCCCTAATATTGTCACAATTTGACTGCTCAGTTCTTCTGAGAACATGAAGTGATCGATACAGTTTTATCTATATTAATAAATTTAACCTGAAGGCTCTTTGCAAGTACAGTATATCTCATGCTAGGACAGAACTTCAAATGATTTTTAAAAATCACATTTGTCTTATTTCTGCCTGTGATATAGTTATTTTTAAATACCAAATTTCTGACTGGAGGGGGGAAAAGCTATAAACTGTATCACAATAATGAAATTTAGCTTCCTAACATTGTTACTCTTTTTGGAACAAAGAACGCCCAGGTGGATATTTCAAGTCTCTAAATTTATCTAACAGGGCAAATAAAAAATAAAGCAATTGATTGTAAGAAACTAAAAAAATACCCTTAACGTTCAAATAAAAAATGTAATGATACTCTTTAAATACATAAACCAACACACAAAGTTACCTAAAATTAAGGTAGGCCAGTTTGCTATTCTTGCTTTTAATCCTTGATGAAATATTTCATGAAGGAACATTATAGTTTCACTGGAGAGAAATAAGAGTTGACAAAATAAAACAAAAAATTAAAAATCTCTGTGTAAAATGTATTATTTGAAATTATCAGCACATATCATGAAACAATTATTAAAACAGGCCACCTGAAAAAGCATTGCGACCTCGTGCAGTGAGTTAAAACTTTAAAAATAAATAAAACTACAGAGCAGCATTTTTCATAGTTTTGAAATAATAAACAATATTTTTATTTAATTATATTTATTTAAATAATTTATATAGACATTAACTCTGAGAAGTTTATAAAAGAAAAAAGATTAAATACATCAATCATAAACAGAATCAGCGAGAGTTTTAGTTTAGGCACAAAATGAGGATTATTATCAAGTAGCATCTGTAACTTTTAATAGTGGCAGGCAGAATATCCCCAAATTGGGTATTCTGTAAGTGGGAAGTGACAATTTTAGACCCACAAAATTCAATGTCAATTTGATCATATGAATGCTGCCAATACATGCATATCAGCTACACAAACATCCCAAACCTAAGTTATCTAAAGAGCTGAGAGCAAAACTAAAACACCTAGATTTGCTGGAGTGAGAAGCCCAACAGAAATACACCTTCTTGCACCTTCTATCATAACTAATATGATTGGCAAGGATATCAGAATGCATAGATGCACCAATTGACTTTGATTCAGCCATTTAGTATTACCTATCCACTAGTTTTATAATATCCAAGGCCATATGTTATTAAATTTAATTATAAAAATATCAACATAAATTCATTTTTCATATTGTCCCAAGGAAGCTACCACAATTCAGGGGTGGGAAAACTGGAATTCATCTAGTCTTCTCCTGCCACCAGAGGAAGGAAATGAGAGCTTTCAATTTTAAACTTCTAAAAATCAAATGCAATCATGTATTACACATTCAACAGATTTTTAATACTATAAATCAAAATAGATAGAAAACAATTTCATGCAATCATATTGGAATGAGTTTTTAAAAATGTGTCCAATAATACCTGTTGAGGAAGACGCTGCTAACATCATCATGACTAA
This sequence comes from Erythrolamprus reginae, assembly GCF_031021105.1. Classification (NCBI taxonomy): domain Eukaryota; kingdom Metazoa; phylum Chordata; class Lepidosauria; order Squamata; family Dipsadidae; genus Erythrolamprus; species Erythrolamprus reginae. The sequence goes on from NC_091951.1 coordinate 312,155,419, forward strand.
TAGGTGGTTTCTTTGAACTTGCAGCCATTCTTAAGGGCCTTAGAAAACAATTTACAAGGATATAAAGTTGATGCACATATTCAGATTCTGCCTCAACCATATTGAAAACTATCTGGTTTCTTTTTCGCATACTTTCTGCATGTGGAGAACAAATATAATCTTGGACGATTGTCTTCCATTTTCTTCTACACAACCAACCACGCATAAAACTTTGTACCTAAGGAGTGAATTTTTTTTAAAAAATCAATTTTTATTATGGTCACAGACCAGCATTAGAAATAAAAGCATTAAAAACAATAATAATAGTAAAAGAAATAAAGACAGATTATTATGCTGTGATTGGTAGTGGATTAACACTGGGCATTTAAAGTTTGTCTAATTTTATATAGAGTTTAACAGAATTTGGCCACTTTCAGAGAGACTACTTCATACTGATCTGATAAAAAAAACATTTTAATGGTCTTTGAAATGCATATAAATCCCATTCAAACAGATGTACTGATATATCAGTGTCTGAAAAAAGGAAAGCAAACATGCCTGCAGTTAGTAAATATAAAGTGGCAATTAGTCTTCTACTTCTTATTTTATAGCATGCCTAGAAAGACCAGAGTTTTTCTTATCGTAGAATATTTGGGATTGTAGTTTGGCTCAGAAAACAGAGTCTAGGCAGAGGAATTAGGACTCTTGGTTTGACATTCTCTTCACCAAACTAAATCAGCTAGCGGTACCTGAACACACTTGTAAGTGGATCACAAGCTTCCTAACAGACAGGAAGCAGCAGGTGAAGCTAGGAAAAATCACATCAGATACATGTACAATTAGCACAGGTGCCCCCCAAAGCTGTGTACTCTCGCCACTTCTCTTCTCTCTATACAGTAATGACTGCATCTCAAATGATCCATCTGTTAAACTACTGAAGCTTGCAGATGATACAACAGTGATCGGACTCATTTGAGACAATGATGAATCCGCATACAGATGGGAAGTTGAACAACTATCCTTGTGGTGTGACCAGAACAATCTAGAACTGAACACACTCAAAACCGTAGAAATGGTGGTAGACTTTAGGAGAAACCCTTCCACCCTTCCACCTCTCACAATACTAGACAACACAGTATCAACAGTAGAGACCTTCAAATTTCTAGGTTCAATCATATCTCAAGACCTAAAATGGTCACCTAACATCAAAAACATCATCAAAAAAGCACAACAAAGAATGTTCTTTCTGCACCAGCTCAGGAAGCTCAAACTGCCCAAGGAGCTGCTGATACAGTTCTACAGAGGAATCATTGAGTCTGTCATCTGCACCTCTATAACTGTCTGGTTTGGTGCTGCAACCCAACAGGACCGACACAGACTTTAGAGGATAATCAGAACTGCAGAAAAAACAATTGCTGCCAACCTGCCTTCCATTGAGGACCTGTATACTGCACGAGTCAAAAAGAGGGTGGGGAAAATATTTACTGACCCCTCACATCCTGGACACAAATTGTTTCAACTCCTACCCTCAAAATGTCACTACAGAGCACTGCACACCAAGACAACTAGACACAAGAACAGTTTTTTTCTGAACGCCATCACTCTACTAAACAAATAATTCCCTCAACACTGTCAGACTTTCCACTAAATCTGCACTTCTATTCTACTAGTTTTTCTCATCACTCCTATCACCCATTTCCTCCCATGTTGACTGTATGACTGTAACTTGTTGCTTATATCCTAAGATTTTTATTAATATTGCTTCTACGTTGCTTATTTGACCCCTATGACAATCATTAAGTGTTGTATCACATGATTCTTGACAAATGTATATTTTATTTTATGTACGCTGAGAGCATATGCACCAAGACAAATTCCTTGTGTGACCAATCACACTTGGCCAATTAAAAAAAATTCTATTCTATTCTATTTAAGTACAACAAAAATATATTTATGAGATTCACATCTGAATAACAGAACTAAATTCAGCAAATTCTTCACATTTGTTGTAGATTATATGTAATGGAACATGAGGAAAAGTGAACACAGAACTAATCCGAAACTTATTAAAACAACCATGCCTGCTTCTGCGGTAAAGATTCATCTATTTTAATGAGTTTATATGCATTTTAGAACACTTGAACATTCAATCCAACATTCTGCATAGGCTTCGACGTAATGTATTCTATGTCAGGCCAAAGCCATATTTTTATTAACATCTCACATTTAAAATCAACTAGAAAGGAAATATTAATAAATTGTGTTGATTTAAATGTAAATTAACTGTAGAGAAACTAATGTGGCATAACAGTTAAGTTGATTCAACATCCTAATGTTTAATTGTTGACTCTGGACAAGTCGTTCTCTGATGTCAGCTTACTTCCCAAGGATGTTGGACACTTTAGGAATAAAACGAGAATTGAATGGATTCATGCATACTACCTGAGTTCCCAGAGAATTGGCAAACCTTATGCCGTTATTCATGATTAAGTAGTTTTAAATAGTGAAACAGAGAGGTAGTGTATTTTCTATCTAATGCATGTGTCAAAATGCCAAAAATATATAACCCTAATGTAAAATGGAAATGGAAAAAAATTCTGCTAATAATAGGACATTGTTTTAAGTATCATTATCATCCCTAATTCTATGTTTATAGAGTACACTGGTCCCTCGATTTTCACAGCTTCGAACTTCGCAAAATGGCTATACCATGGTTTTTCAAAGATATTAATTAAAAAATACTTTGCGGGTTTTTTCCCTATACTACAGTTTTTCCCGCCCAATGACGTTATACATCATCGCCAAACTTTTGTCCACCTTTAATAAAAAAAATTTAAATAAACTTTAATAAATAAACATGGTGAATAATAATCTAAATGGTAGCTAAGAGAATGAGATATTGCAGTTTAGGGGTTTAAAGTGTTAAGAGAAGGCTTGTGATATTATTCATAGCCAAAAATAGTGTATTTACTTCCGCATCTCTACTTTGCGGAAATTCGACTTTTGCGGGTGGTCTCGGAACGCATCCCCCACGAAAATCGAGGGAACACTGTACTTCGATAACAATGCACTATAAACTTTTAAATTTCTCTTCCCTTTTTTCTTTTTTTCTCTTCTAGCTCCAGAATAGCAACTATTAAAGGCTTCCCCTTAAAAGATATTCATTTCAAACTTCATTTTTGTAGTGATACGTTACATTCAAAAGCTTAAAAATGAAATAGTTAGAAATTTTTTCTTTATAATTGTTTTCACATATTAAACCACATGAATCTTATTAACATTACTGTCTCTTTCACCAAACAGGTCATTAGCTGTTCTGGAACACTTACTAAATTCAAATTAAAATATATTTCATTTAATTGAAAGAAAAAAATAGGAATTGTTATCACTTCTCCATCTAAATGAAATGGAAAAGTACCTTTTTAATCTTTTTAATATCAGGATCTTCTTCTTCTTGGTTGCTTTGATATGGTCTCATTCGTTCTTTTGTTTTGTTGAGAGCTACAATCTAATAAAAACAACAAACAAAAATATAAAATCTTAAAAAGTTTTCAAAAGATTTCAGAATATCACATGAAATTTTGAAGATGTAATTTCAAACTCCTGGAATGAACTAACTAACTTACTTACTTATTTACTTGCTTAATTTTTGTCCTGTTTATGTAGTGTATATTGTGGTGGTGGCACTTTGAGATCTGTATGCAACAAAATCTCATTTTAATGCATGCTGATTCGTGTACATTTAAAGTGACAACAAAGTTACTTAAAGTCTAAGCGTGGTTTTATAAACTTTAAATTTCTGAAAAGGACTATATAAAATAACACTCAGGTAAGTAAAGGGATATCTTTTGTGTTCCATTAGCTGGCAAGATATAATATCCATAGTAGAATCTTTCAATTATATTATTCCCATGAGAATTATTTCAGGTTGATGCCACATAATATGCATTATACAAAACATATAGGGTCCAACACCTGTTTGATCTGAAAGACATACATTTTTTTCATTACTCGAATCTTAAAAATCAGGATTGTTATTAAAGCAAATTTCAGTTTTTTGTTTGCTTTTAGCTTGCCCAGGTTAGACTAATAAGCAAAGCAATCCATTGTAGAAAAAAGATAATCATTACAAATAACATTAAAAAAACAATATTACAAGAATAAAAATGATTAATAAACTTGACAAAATAGAAAGGTAATAAGGTTCATATTCAGAGATGTTACTCGTAGCCAAAATTTCATTATGGTTAATGAAACCTGCCAATGATTGAAAGGAAAGCCAGACTGCAAATCAGCAGTAGCAGCACGATAAGAATGAATTTTGAAATATACCTCTGATTTAAGCCTTTCAATTTCTGTGTCTTGATCTTCAAGTTGATGACGAAGCTGATTTGCTGAAATCTTTTCTGTCTCTACAATTTGAACTAGATGGATATATTTTTGCATCAATACTTCCCTCTCAATCAGGATATCTGAATAGCTATATGTTGAAAAAAATAATGAAAATGTTTATATTAGAAATTATGTAGGCAACATATTTAAGCAAAGTCTAAAATACTAGGTTTCATTATTCTTAGTACATAAATTATTAAGTGTATTCCCACACATTTTTATGTTTTACAACTTGTTCTGTCGGCGTGTCTCAACCGCCTGTAATTACAGGGTAATTAGTCCAGGAAGACACACACCACACGATAAAAGGAAAACCCAAAAGTTTTTATAAACAGAAAAATAGAAACAGCTCCTTTTTTAAATGTCAAATGGATTTTCTGGTACACACAAGGCACAGGTTAAATGCAGTCCAATTGCTCACCCAATAACTGGGAAATTGAGTCCAATTCTAAAGTCCAGAGAGTCCACACACACAATCCTGAACAGCAAAAACCACAATTTTGACGAAACAATGAATCAGATAAACTGCCATGAGGCTAAAACACCAGGCTGCACTTTTATCTGTAGCACTAATTACAGCAGCCCCACCCAACCGCAGGTAGCCTCATTTTCTCTTGTAATAATCCTTCAGTTGTTGTCTCCTTAGCATCACTCTAAGCATGCTTGGATGTGTTATTAATTCTTGTTCAGAATCCAGGGATGATACAGATGACTGATCTCCTCTGCCAAACTCCCCTCTTCCCTGTCACTCACGCTTCCTTGGTCAGAGGAGACTTCATCGGCAGATTCTACTGGGAGCAAAACAGGCCTGCGGCATGCGGATGTCTCCCCCACATCCACCTCCACATTCCTTGGAGCAGGAGCTGTGCCAGAGCTAACCACAACAGCAACGTATCGTATTTTTCAGAATATAGGACGCACCTTTTCCTCCCTAAAAGAGGCTAAAAATTTGGATGTGTCTTATATTCTGAATGCAGCTGTTTTCTTCAGCCCTAACTAACTTCTAACAATGTTCCCAGCTCTTAGTGGCTTGTAAACTCTTTCACTGTTACTCTCTGCAAAGAATGTTTTCCAAGCCCTAAGTCTGGGCAGACTTTTTTTCATTGCTCTACTTCCTCAGAATGTTTCTTTCCAGTGCTAAATATGTTCCCAGCTCTTTCTGGCTTGCAAGCTCTTTCATTGTTACTCTCTCTGAATAGGGTTTTTTTAAGCCCTAACCAGGGGATAAAATAATGTGCTGAAGCTGACCAGACTAAGGATGCTAGCCAGATGAATATCTAGTAGACAGATTTCTTTTCCTATTTTCCTCTCCAAAAACTATGGTGCCAATGTGTCTTATATCCCGAAAAATACAGTATGTATAAATCTGACCGAGAATATTTAAATATGCAGGGCTCAGAACAAAAGCTTTATTGGCAATATTGATGTTGAGATACTCTTATGTTTATCAGAATTGGATCAAAATTTATTCCATTAAGTGGTTTATGACCAGTAAGCTTCCTATTATTTTTTAATAAACTATAGGTACTCTACATACTCTCAGGCATTTTACATTGATTTCTCTGGTATAGAACCAATATTTAATTTGGGAATACATAAAAGAAAGAGTTTTTAATAAATTCATTATTACTTTCAATAAATATTACAACATAATATGCTATGGAATGCACGCTTTATTTAACTGATATTACACAACAGAAGTATCAAAGTTTCTGTTGTAAGACATTAGCTTTTTAAAAAACCTATTTTTCTTTGGTCATAGCAATTTGACCATATATTTGTCTCAAGATATAACGCTAAAGAGTGTAACCAGTATGAAAATGTTTTGTTTGAGTTTCAGACAAGAATGAATAGTTTTTTAAAAAAACTTGTAGCAATGAGTGATGCCACCTTCCAAAGAGGCATTTTATTCCCAATTCCTCCCATGTTTCCCTGAAAATAAAACCCTGTCTAGTATTTTTTTGAACCCTGAAATAAGCACTTGCACTTATTGCCATGAATTCAAAAACCTGTTTGGGCTTATTATCAAGTGATGTCTTCTTTTGGGTAAAACAGGGTATACAGTATTGCCTTTCGTAAGCTACTTAAAACCCACCTCTGCCGCCAGGCATGGGGGAATTGAGATTCCCTTTCCCCCTAGGCCTTTACAATTTTATGCATGGTATGTCTGTATGTATGTTTGGTTTTTTATATTAATGGGTTTTTAATCGTTTTTAGTATTGGATTATTATTGTACGCTGTTTTATGATTGCTGTTAGCCGCCCCAAGTCTTCGGAGAGGGGCGGCATATAAATCCAATAAATAAATAAATAAATAAATAAACAAACAAACAAACAAACAAACAAACAAACAAACAAATAAATAAATAAATAAATAAATAAATAAATAGACTGATCTGATAATAAAAGGTTTACTCCACCTCTTCTAGTTATAAAGTAGGTCTTCCGGTGTCATGCAGGAAATGCTTTATTTTGGTCTTGGAAAAGCAATAGCAGTCTTCTCAGGTCCTGAGACAATAGTTAAGCAAAATAACCTCTGTAGTTCTCTACAAGCAAGAAGCTACAGCCAAGATAGCCACAAAGAAAGTGGCAAGAGAAATTGGAGAAAGAAATACCAGGAAAAGGGTCTGGCAGCCTCTTAAAAAAAAAGTCATTCCGGGAAAGGGCAAACTTCAGATGAGAAGAAAAAGTGAACCAGCCAAGAAGAGTGCAATAAGTTTAGTGGCAGGTAGACCTATATTCTCCCCTTTTTTAGACACTGGGTGACAACATACACAATCTTCTGGCAATCAACTACAGAGGCAGACCAGAAAGAACAGCACTCAAATCACTAATTCTTTAACAAAAAACACACTTTTTGAGTCTCCTTCTACTCTGTCAGCTGAATATCAATGATATCTGAAGGATAAGATTTTTGAGCTCATGTAATCTAAAGGAGCCAGTTCCCTCTGCAATGAATGCTTTTAATAAAGCAGAATTACATGCACCCTTCCACTATGCTGGTATGAGATTTTTATAGGAAAGTAGCTGTTTTCACTGCAAGATGCCTATTCTGTGAAGCCTATTTATCCTGTCTATTCATAAGCAGAAAGTGAAGCCAATGGAGCAAAAGAAGGCTACAACTCTAACAGCCTTCAGCCTAAGCAACCTGGAAGGTCTCCTATTTTCTTTGGAAAAACAAGATTTTATTTTATTTATTTATTTTGTCCAATACACAATGAGGGTTTTAGTGGGTATATATATATATATACACACACATAGTAAAATACATGATGAAGGTTATAGAGGAGATACTCATAATAAAATATATCTATGAAAGAATAGAAAAGAAGATATAGGAATAGAACGTATCAATGAAAGAATAGAAGAAGAGATATAGGAATAGAAGAAAGGTATAGGAGATATAGGAGAGCAATAGGACAGGGGACGGAAGGCACTCTAGTGCACTTGTACTCGCCCCTTACTGACCTCTTAGGAATCTGGATAGGTCAACCGTAGATAATCTAAGGGTAAAGTGTTGGGGGTTTGGGGATGACACTAAGGAGTCCGGTAATGTGTTCCACGCTTCGACAACTCGGTTACTGAAGCCATATTTTTTACAGTCAATTTGGAGCGGTTAATATTAAGTTTAAATCTGTTGTGTGCTCTTGTGTTGTTGTGGTTGAAGCTGAAGCTGAAGTCGTCACCGACAGGCAGGACGTTGCAGCATATGATCTTGTTTAAGGCGTCTTAGTTCTAAACTTTCTAGACCCAGGATTGAAAGTCTAGTCTCATAGGGTATTCTATTTTGAGTGGAGGAGTAAAGGGCTCTTCTGGTGAAGTATATTTGGACATTTTCAAGGGTAGATAGAAGCCATATTCTATAGGGCTGCACCAGGAAAGAAATAATAACACTATGCACTTTGCATTATTATTATTATTATTATTATTATTATTATTATTATTATTATTATTTTAATTGGATTTGTATGCCGCCCCTCTCCGAAGACTCGGGGCAGCATGCATATTGTCATGGATGGGATACACCTAAATTCCAATCGCTGTGATTACAACAGTGCTTCTCAAATAGTGGGGCAGGCCCCCATAGGGAGGTACAGAGCGATGTGGGGAAATTCCCTCTGGGGAGGCACAGGGAGGCCTGTGACCTTGGGGAACATGCATGGTCCCTCTCGATCGATTCCCACAGATGGGGAGTGTTTTCCCAGTTGCATACTGCTCCAAGCCTGGAAGAGAAGACAGCCAGGCGGGGCAGCTGTATGGGTTCTTATTGTTCTCTATGGGCACCGCAGTAGCCATGAACATAAGCTGCCTTGGCCCCATGTCAAAAAGGGGTACTAACCATGGTAGCTATGCCTATCTAATTGAAAGCAGGCTCCACTGAGTTCAGTGTGATTTATTCTTAAGTAAGTGAGTAGAGCAACCTTTCCCAGGCAATAGTTTACTTATAATGAGTAAAATAATAAATAGTAACATTAAAATTCAATTGGGACCCAGATCGGAGAATTGGGGAGAGAGGTGCATGAAATAGGCGTTGATTGCTTACCTGAACGCCTCTTCTCGTACGGTGAGCGGGTACAGCAGTCACATGGGTTGCTCATGTCCAATCCGGTGGAACTGAGCCTAGTATTAAAAAAGCTTGCCGGATCCGCCCCTTCCCCAGAATTCGCGAATCCATAGACTAGGCTCAGTTGTGAAGCTCTGTAGTGTTCAACTCTCATTGTTAGAGGAAGAAAGATATAGAAAGGTAAAGAAGACACATACAAGGGCGGGAAGTGACTGCTGTACCCGCTCACCGTACGAGAAGAGGCGTTCAGGTAAGCAATCAACGCCTATTCTCCGTACTGAAGGAGCGGGTCCAGCAGTCACATGGGACATACCCAATAGATGGTCCCTAGGGAGGGATTAGCTTGCTATCGTGTGAGATAACGGATTGGAGTACCCTTCTGCCGAAGGCAGCGTCCACTGAAGCGTAAGAATCAATTTTGTAGTGCCTGATGAAGGAATTTGGCGAGGCCCAAGTGGCTGCTTTGCAGACCTCCTCCAACGGGGCTTGAGTTGCCCAAGCGGCCGAGGTGGCTGCGCTCCTGGTGGAATGCGCAGTGATGTTCCTTGGAACTGAGAGGGAGGCCGACTCATAGGCCTTAGATATAGTCCCTCTGATCCAACGGCCTATTACTGTTGAAGACACTTTGGCCCCCATGACTCTGGGATGATAGGCTACAAAAAGTGCTTCTGACCTCCGAAAGGGTCCTGTGCGTTGGATATATATTCTCAGCGCTCTGGTGAGATCGAGGGTGTGCCATCTAATTGCCAAGGGATGGTCTCGTTGGAGGCAGAAGGAAGGTAGGACAATATCCTGAGATCTGTGGAACATGGAACTGACCTTGGGTAAGAAGGTAGGGTCCAGTCGCAAGACTACCTTGTCCTGATGGAATTGACAAAGGTCCTGCCTGATTGAGAGAGCAGCCAGCTCCGAAATGCGCCGGGCAGAGGTAATAGCCACCAGGAAGGCTACCTTAAAGGATAGGTACCTGAGGGATGCCGATTTTAGGGGTTCGTATGGTGCCTGCGTGAGGGAATGGAGAACCCGTGGCAAATCCCAGGATGGATACCTGTGGACCTTGGAAGGTCTGAGGTTGGCTATGCCCTTGAGGAATTCCTGAACTTCAGGGAAGGATCGGAGAGGCTGTCTGCGGGGACCCCCTAGGACAGATGAAATGGCTGCCAGATGTCGCCGGAGGGTGCTGGTGGAGAGTCCTTTATGGAAGCCTTGCATAAGGAAGGAAATAATTCTGTGTATGGGGATGCACAGAGGGGAGAGACCTTCCTGTAGACACCACTGGTGAAACTTGGACCACGTGTGGTCGTAGATTCGATTGGTCGAGCCCCTCCTGGCCTTTAGGATGACCTCCACTGAATCGGGGTCATGACCACGCAGTTCTAAATCTCTCCTGATAACAGCCAGGCGGTGAGGTGGAACCACTCCGGGTCTGGATGGAAAGAGGCCCCCTGCCGCAGCATATCCCCCGAAACGGGGAGTCGCCAAGGGTCCTGGACGGACAGCTGTTGGAGATCCGCGAACCAGGGCCGGCGGGGCCAATGAGGGGCGATTAAGATTACTCGGGCCCTCTCGGTGAGGACCTTGTGAATCACGTCCGGGAGGATTGGAATTGGAGGAAATGCGTAGAGTAGGCCTGGAGGCCATGGACTCCGGAGGGCATTGATTGCTTCCGCTCCCGGGGATGGAAATCTGGAATAGAAGCGAGGGAGTTGGGCGTTCGCATTGGTCGCGAAGAGATCCAGGACTGGTAGGCCGAATCTGAGGGTGATTTGATGGAACAGGTCTTGATGGAGGTTCCACTCTCCTGGGTCTATCGTTGCTCGGGATAGCCAATCCGCCTGGACGTTGAGGCTCCCCGAGATGTGATCGGCTAGGAGCGACTGGAGATGTTTTTCCGCCCAAAGGCCCAACTTGAGGGCCTCCCTCATGAGAGCCTTGGATCTCGTGCCCCCCTGTCTGCAGATATGGCTTTTTGTGGCAATGTTGTCGGTGAGAATGAGAACGTGCCGGTTGGGAATGCGAGGAGAGAAATGCTTCAGAGCCAGGGAAACGGCTCTTAATTCTAGCCAATTGATTGGCCTGGAAGCTTCCTCCGGGGACCACGTGCCCTGGGCTATCATCCCCTGGGCGTGGGCGCCCCATCCCGATAGACTGGCATCTGTGGTGATGACAAATTGATCCGGGCACCTGAACGGGGATCCTCTGTCCATGGCTGGAGACTTCCACCACTTGAAGGATCTGCGAACACTCAGTGGGATGACAATGCGTCGATTTGAGTTGCTGTGCCCCGATCTCTGAAAAGGCAACAGTAGCCACTGGAGTTCCCTAGCATGAAGGCGAGCCCAGGGAATGATGCCTATACATGACACCATCTTCCCCAAAAGGGAAGATAGAGTAACTATGGATACTGAAGGATTAGATAAAATGTTAGAAATTAACTCCACTATACTGAGTTTTCTCTCGGGAGAGAGAAAAACCTGGGAGGATTTTGAATCAATAATGGATCCCAGGTGAGAAATGGAAGTGGATGGTTGGAGGTGACTTTTATCAAAGTTGATGGAAAATCCATGGTCCTGAAGGACTGACATGGTGACAGAAAGGTCTGTTTTCACTCTCTCTAGGGAGTTCCCATGAATTAAAATATCATCAAGATAACATAAAATGTGGATGGGAGACGCCCGGATATAGGCCGCCAGGGACCCCAAGAGCTTTGTAAAGACCCGAGGGGCCGAGGAAAGGCCAAATGGCATCGCCCTATACTGGAAATGCCTGCCTTGAAAGGAAAAACGTAAATATTTTCTGTGGCATTTGGCTATAGGAATGTGAAGGTAAGCTTCAGTGAGGTCTAGGGAGACCATGAAATCTCCCGAGTGAATGGCGGCCAAAATAGAAGACAAGGAGTGCATCTTAAACTTCCTATATTTGATGAATAGGTTTAGTTTCTTTAAATCCAAAATGGCTCTCCAACCTCCGGAGGACTTTGGAACCATAAAGAGGATGGAGTAAAAACCTAAGCCCTTCTGACTAGAAGGGACCGGTTGAATGGCTCTGATGGACAAAAGATGAGAAATGGCCTCCTCCATACGGTTACAATCTGAGGATGACCTGGGAGAAGGGCAGGAAATAAAACGTTTTGGGGGAGGAGAAATAAATTCTAAAAGAAGGCCTGTTTGAACAGTGTCAATGACCCAAGGGTCCTTGGAGGTGAGACGCCAACTTGAGGCGAAATGAGCTAGGCGACCCCCTATGGGAATGGAGGTAAGATTACCATCTAGGTTTTTTTGAAGCCCTGTTAGAGGAAGTTCCCCTTTGGAAACGAAACCCTCTACCCCTGGAGTTCCTACCTTGGGAACGAAAGCGGGGGGAATACTGACCTGGAGATCTCTGATAGGAAGCCGCTTGATCTTGCTGGCGCCCTGGGCGACGAAAGGACTGCGTTTTGGTAACCTTTTTGGTGGTTGGACCCAAAACCTTCTTCTTGTCCGTGGTCTCCGTGAGGAGTGGATCGAGAAGATCACCGAAGAGAAGGTCGCGCTTTAAGGGGCCCTGGGATAACTGCCACTTTTGGCGAACTCCCGCTTGCCAAGGGCGAATCCATAGGAGTCTTCTTGCCGTTGTAGAGGCTGCAATTGACTTAGCAGAAAATCTAGTAGATTGCAAGGTGGCGTCAGCCACGTACTGGGCAGCTGCAAAGACCTTGTTGAAGTCTTGTTGACCTCTCAAGTCATCGGGAGGAATGTGCTGTTGAAGTTGGCGAAGCCACAGCAGCATGGCTCTGGAGAAGAAGGAGGCCGCTGCCGAACTTTTAATGGCCCAGGAATCAGCGGTGAATCCTCTTTTGAGCATTTGCTCGATGCGCTTGTCCTCTGGGCGGAGGACTTCCTCCGCCTCGCCTGGCACAGCCGCTGCCGAGTGAAGAATCTTGACAGGTTCATCTGGTTTGGGAAAGGATAGAAGCTCTTCATAGGAAGAGGAAAGTTTATACAACTTTCTGTCCTTGGTGGAGGGATTAAGGCCAGAGGCTGGAAAATCCCACTGTTTGAGTAAGGCATCTTTAAACAATTTAGGCATAGGAATTACCTCGTTATCCTCCTGTTCCTCTGTGAAGTAAGGTAAATTCTCCTCCGGGGGATCAGTGGAAGTGGAGGCTTGTTTCTCCTGGGCCGCTAATCCCGTAGAAATTCTAGCTTTGAGGAGGAGAGATTTGAATAGTTGAGAAGGAAAAATAGTAATTGGAGGAGGGACTTTTATTTGGGATTCCTCATCCTCTGATAAGCCCTGAAAAGGGTCTTCATCCTCCTCTACATCCTCATATTCATCCTGGGAGGATTCTGAATCATCCTGAATAGGAGCTCTGACCGCTGGGGAAGAACCCAAGGGGCGGGAGGAACGAGAAGGAGGGAGAGGTAAAGGAAGCTCATTGATGGAGGAGAGTTTGGCATCAATGGCTTTGGACAACACAGCAAAAATAGATTGGAACTCAGGAGGTAAACTGGAAATATCAGCAGAAATGGCAGAAGAATCCCTAAAGGCCTGGGAGGATCCTGGCTGGGGGGAATCTTCAATAATATCTGGTTCCTCTGGACCTATGCCCCATAGGTTAGGTTGGGGTCTGTCTAGGTTTGGCTCATCCAGAGATAACACAGGGACCCCAGAAGGAGGCAGACTAGAGGCCTCTGGTGGGTCTTGACTACTGATTACTTGGGCCTGCACTTTCAAACGTTTTGCTGATTTGTCATGGATTTTTTGTAGGGCTAGGTCCCTTCTCTTCTCGGCCCTGGTGACCTTGGTCGAGGGGCGGGCCCCTGGAGAAGAGGAGGAAGAGGCCTGGGGGATACTAGTAATCTCATCGCCTGTAGGCCTGGCCTCTCTGGGACCTTTAGTTGTGCCTCTCTTGGGAAAAGTAGCCATAGTCTGACAATTAACAGAAGACAAGGCTGAGCCAATAACTGAATTATAAGGAGAAGATTTCAAGGACTTCCCAAGAGGAATGGATCCTGCTTCGAGGCCTCGAAGCTGCTGAAACGTGAGGACAATCTGGGCAAACCCAGAGTTCGTGCCCCCAAATCCAGCGGGGCCAGCCTCCCTAAACTTTGTAATTAAGTAAACCAAGGCACTCTGGTTGGAGGCTTAGCCGGTGGAGAATTTAGCCTGGGACCCCCAAGGCCCGCTCCCGGATCCACGCGGTGGACTGAGGCCTACGCGGCTGGCAGAAGGCCAACACGAGAGGCCTAGATTTTTTAAAAAAGGGCGCGAAGGCCTTCGCGCCGAAAAGATCGCTCCGTAGAATTTCTTAAGGGAAAAGCGATCGACTAAGTCCAGGAGACTATAGAGGCGTCTCACTCCGCAGGAGGTATTTTATAAGCCCTTAAATATTTTATACAATAAATAAGCAATAATTCAATGGATAAATACTTGCACCAGGACCTCCAGGCCAAGGGATTAGAAGAATCCACAAGCGGCCGCAGGAATCGTAACCGGCAAAACCGCCGGGGGAAAACGAAACCGCAACTTCTCCCAAGGAAAAAAGCCGAGCCGCTTTTTTACTTTTTTTCTTTTAAACGGCTGGCGCAATTAGTGCAAGTAATTAAATAAAGACAATAAATCTTACTACTTTTTTGAAGGAAAGATCGAAGGGAAGGTGTTAGAATGTTGAACGAGCTATCACAATACAACCGCAGGATATGCGAACTGAGCGAATTCTGGGGAAGGGGCGGATCCGGCAAGCTTTTTTAATACTAGGCTCAGTTCCACCGGATTGGACATGAGCAACCCATGTGACTGCTGGACCCGCTCCTTCAGTACGGAGAATGTTTATTTCTTCCTAGATGGATGGGGAGGGCTAACAGAAAATAATTGAGAAGCACTGGATTACAATAACAAACAGAAGAATGTTCTTTTAATTTATACCATATGTTTTCTTTTGTTCCAAGAAAAATATACCTTTTGTAAAACTCACAAAGAAAAGCAATAAATTACAATAAGAAATGAGGATAATAATGGACTGTAGCCAGACATATAAGTCGGAGAGTTCAGAGAAATATTTTCAACCAAGGAGAGCCAGCGTTAAAAAGTTAACAAGATTTTCAAGTGGGTGATTGCTGAAAGTTTCACAGGAGAAAGTACAAGTGTGCTTTTTCTGGTCAATTCCTTTACTAAAAATGTAATGTTGAAATAAGATATATCCTCTCAAGATTCTCACACTGTCTCAAAAATCATAAATTCTGAAATTCAGCATTAGCAAATTCTTCATTGAATGTATAGACAGGTGAAATCCTAAAGGACTTTTAATGGCAGATAAAAATACACAAAATATCTACCATCAAATAAAAGTAAAAGAATTATTGTAAAATATATAGCAAAGCCAATCTACCAACACAACCAAATGACCTCCAGAAGGGTTCTGTTTCCAGCTGCTTCTCTGATATCCAGTGTTGAGATCCTCCTCTTAACTCCTTAGAAGGGGAACAAAGCAACTTCTTCCAGTTGCCACTGACACTAAAATCAAACTATAAGTAAGCATCTTCTTTAGAGAGCGTATTTTAATGTCATGGTGTTATCCAGCTCCATTTTCAGCAGTGATGGACTGCTCCAGCCCTTTGCCAGCAAAAACAGAGCTCGGGAGGGCCTCACCCAGCCCACCCAAGCTCTGTTTTTGGCTGCAACTGCCTCCTGCAGCCCTCTGCCAGAAAAAAAAGGAGTGTGTGCCCTCCCCCCAAAGATCCTTTTTCACTGACAGAGGCACCACAGGCTGATCCTTAGCTGTTTATAAAGCATCCCTGTGGGTCATATCGAAGCACCCATAGGCCGTATCCAACCCGTGGGCCTTGAGTTTGAC
This sequence comes from Erythrolamprus reginae, assembly GCF_031021105.1. NCBI lineage: Eukaryota > Metazoa > Chordata > Lepidosauria > Squamata > Dipsadidae > Erythrolamprus > Erythrolamprus reginae. Next base: position 312,171,188 of record NC_091951.1, read on the forward strand.
ACTCTTGCCTTAGGGCATTCATTTTATCCTTTCTCAATGAGAAGACTCACCTATAAAGAGTGAGAAATTATTGGTATATTTTAAGGGGCAGAAAATTCCAGGGGCACTAGAGGGGAACTACAAAGTTAATTCTGCAAGGCCCATTAATTGTCTTCTCTTGCTTTATATGTTTATTTGTTTTATTTTCCATACTTTTCACAGGAGTGGCTCAACACCATTTAAAAAATGGTCTACAAAGGTGAGTTCGTCAATGGCTCTTCATGTTACTTTATTGTTACAATATAAAAGTGACAAGCTGCTCGACCTATTTCAGAAGATATGACTACCCATACAGACAAAATAGAAGAATCATGCTGGATTAATACTACAGACCTGTGTATCAAGTATAGATACTTGATACTGTATATACAGACCTGTACAGTGGTCCCTCGACTTGCGCGTTCTCGATTAGCGCGAAACGCTGCAACGCGGTTTTTCAAAAAATATTATTTAAAAAAATAAAATATTAAAAAATAAATTTTTTTTTATTCTGTTCCCTGAATGGAGACCGCCGGCCGCTCAATCGGGCCGGCAGGGAACAGAATGGAGCCTTCCGCGGCGGGGCTGGTAAGGGGGGGAGCCGAGGGGGGAGCCGAGCCCAGCCCCGTGGCATTCGCTTTCCTCCCGCCGGCAGCCGACTGATCGTGGGCTCCTTCGCAACCTCGGAGAGCTTCCTGGTTTTCGTGAGCTTTCATGCCCCGGAAGCTCTCCGAGGTTGCGAAGGAGCCCACAATCAGTCTCGGCTGCGGGTGGGAGGAAGGCGAATCCCCCGTGGGCTCCGTTACATCTTCCGCTGCCAGCCAGGCCATGCTGGCGGCAGCGGAACAATCGCTGGCTGTCAACTTTTCTTTTTAAAACTGGGCAGGAGCTGACTTGCCTCCCCAGTGCTAAAAAGAAAAGTTGACAGCCAGCGCTACGACTGACGGAATGCTGAGCCTCCCGGTGGAAGGCTGCCGCTTGGCCGGGGAGGCTCGGCCGAAAGCGGCTGGAGCGGCAGAGCCGAGCACGCCTTCCGCCCGGGAAGTCCTGCCCCTTCATCCCCACCCCTCGCCCCCGTGGTCGGCGGGGATGAAAGGGCAGGACTCCCTGGGTGGAAGGCGTGCTCGGCTCTGCCGCTCCAGCCGCTTTCGGCTGAGCCTCCCCGGCCAAGCAGCCAGGGAAGTCGAGCCAGGCGTGGCGGCGGCAGCGCTGCTTCTCCGGTCGCCCGGTCCTCTCCTGCCTCCTGCGCCGATGTTCCCCGCTGCGACGGAAGGCAGTCGCTTGGCTAGGGAGGCTCGGCCGAAAGCGGCTGGAGCGGCAGAGCCGAGCACGCCTTCCACCCAGGGAGTCCTGCCCTTTCATCCCCGCCGACCACAGGGGCGAGGGGTGGGGATGAAGGGGCAGGACTTCCCGGGCGGAAGGCGTGCTCGGCTCTGCCGCTCCAGCCCCTTTCGGCCGAGCCTCCCTAGCCAAGCGACTGCCTTCCGTCGCAGCGGGGAACATCGGCGCAGGAGGCAGGAGAGGACCGGGCGACCGGAGAAGCAGCGCTGCCGCCGCCACGCCTGGCTCGACTTCCCTGGCTGCTTGGCCGGGGAGGCTCGGCCGAAAGGGGCTGGAGCGGCAGAGCCGAGCATGCCTTCCGCCCGGGAAGTCCTGCCCCTTCATCCCCACCCCTCGCCCCTGTGGCCGGCTCATCCAGGGGGGCGTGTGTGGACTGGCAAGCGGCAAGCGGGAAGACCAAGGGAAGGTTCCTTCAGCCGCCCAACACCTGATCCGCTCCGCAGCGCGGCAGCAGCGAGGAGCCGAAGATGGGGTTTCCCCTTTGCCTTTACCCCATCTTCGGCTCCTCGCTGCTTCCGCGCTGCGGAGCAGATCAGCTGTTGGGCGGCTGAAGGAATCTTCCCTTGGTCTTCCCCGCCGCCCACACACAAACTCCACCATCTGCGCATGTGCGGCCATGAAAAAAATGGCGCACATGCGCAGATGGTGGTTTTACTTCCGCATCCAATATAACGCGGAAATCGGTTAGCGCGGGAGGTCTTGGAACGTAACCCCCGCGCTAACCGAGAGATCACTGTATATCAAGTATAGATATAGATACTGCGGAGAGGGGCGGCATACAAATCAAATCAAATAAAAAATTAAAAAAATAAAAACAAATAAAAACAAATAAAAACAAATAAAACAAATAAAACAAATAAACAAATAAACAAATACACAAATATACAAATACACAAATACACAAATAAACAAATAAACAAATAAACAAATAAACAAATAAATAGTGAGCAAGTTTGACAAAACAAGGTAAAGATCCAATAAATAAATAAAGAGAGCATCGGAAAGTTATGAATGAAGTAGAAATAAAAATTTTGAAAAATATTGGCCTGAACTTTTCTTTTTCTGCATTGTAAGAGAAAGAGGCACAGAAGGAGCTGGCAATACTGAAGAAATCCCCAAACGGGGGGAGAAAAGGAAAGAAGGAAGAAAGACATTGTCCCTTAGCCAAACCAAATTAGTAGTAGCTAGTGTTGGAATTTCATACCTGGCTTGCTGAACAGCCTCCACCCACTCTTCTCCATCGGCTTCTTCCTCACAACGGAGCTCAAGCGGCTTCTGCCCTTCATGGCCAAAGAGGACTGTGAAATAATACTGTAAATAGTTTTAAAAATGTTTAAATGTAGCAATGTAATGTCAATATAATAATGCATTAAATGTAAATGGTACAATCCGTACATACAATGAACCCCTGCTTTATCACAATTCATAGAGCTTTCTCTTGGTGAAAAAGATTTCTGAAATGAACAGATCTTCTATTCCGAAAAGGAATTTGGCTTCAGAAATACAGTACATCTCAAGTTTGTAGAACACTCTCCCTGTATCTGTTCTAAACACATTATGTTGCCGTTCTTAGGCTCCAGCAATGAAATTACCACAATGTTGCAGTCACCTATATATCATCATCAGAAAAGGTTTTTTAAACTAAACCAACTTTGGAATTTCAGCAGGCTAGCATTGTGGCTAAGCTAGTTTGTACCTCCTGACTCCTTTTATTACTGAACATACTTTGAGCCACTCCTCAGGCTTGTTATATCACTTGAATAAATGAGAGAGAGAAATAATCATTAATGGCTTACTCTGGAAAACTTGATATATTATTTGATATACCATATTATTTGCAGTTGTATAGTTTGTTGTGTAAATCTGTGTGAAACCAGATCCACACATGGAGTTCAATTAACTACTTCATTGCTGATGCCTTTTTCACAGGAATCTTTCCAGACTGTTAATTTGCTACTGGGCCAGATTTGATAAGGTTCAATGGCATTCGAGGGTGGAGGTAGGGGAAGTTTCAGATTTTGCCTTCTTGCATCTACATAACAATTACAGACTAATTCCACCATGACTTCTCCCCCCAGTTTGGCCAGTCTCTTTCTGACAGTCACCTATATATATCTCAAAATAAAGCAAAGGTGCAAATGCCTTCTCAATTGCTTTTTGATGTGAAGTAAACTTTATACTGTACTGGAAAATTGTATATGCAGATGTTTCAACATAAATATTTTAGTTATTTGTATGCAATTGCAAAATCACACAAAGGACTTAACTGAAAGTCTCCTGAGTAATAATCTAAACAGCAGAGGATTGATTTTTTAAAAATGGTCCATAACTACAAATATAATTTCTAAGCAAATGTAACAACCTAGCTTTTTTAAAACTATTATTGTACCTTTGTTCCTGTTATTTCCCATGTTAAAATTCTTCACACTTCTGATAAAATTCCAAACCAATGCAGATATCAAACATTTTTTCCAGGATCTAAACAGTCCCAGCAGCTAAATAACCAAATGACTGGAGGTACCTGAAGCCTCAGCTAAAAGCACAATAAAGTGCATAAAATATATGATTCTTGCAGTTCAACATCAAGACAGATTGTCCAGGTGTGAAGATGGGATACTAGTCTACCAAACCTCTCACTTTCTACTACAGTTTCTTTGGGAGGAAGTGATTGAGCAGAGTGGTTTCCTATCACCTGAACTTTTGCAGCTGGCCTTTTAGGAAGATATGGATTATTGTGGTGAAGTTTGGGAGAATGGGAGGTAGAGACAGAGATACAGAAAGAAATCTGGCCAGATTAGAGGAACTTCTGTATGTTTATAATTATATCTCTTTTTTCTGCAGTGCATACAACTGCAGAAATACCTTGTGAGAAAAATATTCCAACAAAAAGGAACACATGACCTGTCCTCATCTTTTATGCTCTTTTTCTTATGGGCCTCAGCAGATATATATATTTCAATTATTTCATTTCCTTGTTCCTTTACACTGTAAACTCAGCATTCAGACTGTCAATTCAACATATACTTGCATGTACACATGAAAACCTCCTATTCTCTGCACTCTTTCTAAAGTCTCAACATTGTGGCAAACCAAAACTGAATGCTATATTCCAAGTGTGGCCTTCCCAAGGCATTATAAAGGGGTATTAACACTTCATGTGATCTTGATTCTATCCCTATGTTAATGCAGCCTGGAACTGTGTTGGCATTTTTGGCAGCTGCAGCACACTGCTGGCTTATATTTGACTGTCTTCTAGGATTCTAAGATCTCTCTCACGGTAACTACTGTTGAGCAAGATACCACATATATTGTACCTGTGCATTTTGTTTTTCTTGCTTAAATGTAGAATCTTACTTTTTTCACCATGGAATTTCATTTTGTTAGATAGTGCCCAATATCAAGTCTGTCAAGATCCTTTCTGTATCTTGAACTTATTTTCTGGAGAGTTGGCTATTCCTGCCAGTTTGGTGTCATCTGCAAATTTGATGAGTTCCCGATCTATCCTCTCACCTAGGTCATTGATGAAGATGTTGAAGAGCACTGGGCCTAAAACAGAGCCTTGGGGTACTCCACTGCATACTTCCCTCAATGTAGATGCAGTTGCATTGATTGCCACACATTGAGTGCGGCTAGTTAGCCAGCTTTGAATGCATTTGGTGGTATTGCTGTCTAAACCACATTTTTCTACTTTATCTAGTAGTAGGTTATGGTCTACTTTATCAAATGCCTTACTGAAGTCCAAGTAAATTATATCGACAGTATTCCTTTGGTCCACTGATTTTGTCACTTTGTCAAGGAATGCAATAACATTAGTCTGGCAAGATCTGTTTTTGACAAACCCATGTTGGGTTTTGGTTATTACTTTGTTTGTGTCTTGGTTGATTCGTTGCTTGATTATCTTTTCCATAATCTTCCCTGGTATTGAGGTCAGGCTGATAGGTCTTTAGTTTCCTGGATCTATTTTCTCCCTTTTTTGAAGATGGGAACTACATCAGATCTTTTCCATTCCTCTGGCAGTTCCCTGGTACTCCAGGATCTTTTAAAGATATAGTTCAGTGGTTTTGAGATCTCGTCTGCCAGTTTCTTCTGAACCTTTAGATATAATCCATCTGGTCCTGGTGATTTAAATTCATCTAGGGTAGACAGATATTCACTTAACATTTTCTTCCCTATCTACTTGGCAATACATATTATACATTCACAGGTACATAGCAGATTACAAATAATGCTTTATTCTTGCACAACCATTCTAACACAAAACTGCCAATGCATAGCAAGCTTGTTTAAAGCCTATTATCTTCCTCTGATCTGATGTTCAGAGACCCTAGGTGGGCTTCTCACAATCTTTTTATGGCATTGAAGCAACTGAAAATCAATATTTCTACTTGAAAGCCAGCTTTACATATTTTACTCTTTATTTTTATCCATAAATATAACTTAATAGCAAGATGGTCAGGGCAAACATCAGGGAATGACTATAATGTTTAGCTTACAGTCTAGGAATGCATAACATGGCTTCCCTTCCAATAATACTTCACAAATAAATCTGGAAAGCTAGTATTCCAGATAAACAGATAATCTGGATTTAAGATTAGCATTTATTTTATTTGTTTATATCTCACATCATTTTTTTTTAATTACTCAAAGCAGCAAACACACCCCATACTCTTTCCTCTTCCTATTTTCCCCACATCAATCCTGTGAGGTAAATTGGGCTAAGAAAGAGACTGGCCAAAAATCACCCAGCTGGGTTTTGAGACTAGAAGTTGCAAATTCCTGGTTTACCAAATATACATGTCAGAATAAAAATAATGTTTACAGTTACATTCTCAAACTGAAGCATATAGGCTTCAGTCAGGTCCTCCATTCTGGAGGGAAAATACTGACTGCTGATTGGCTAGACTGTCTGGCAGCTCCCTATAAAAGGCTCTGGCTGTCAGACAGAGCCTTTGCTGGATTGTAAATAGTTGCTAAATAAAGAGCTATTGTTTTGAAGCCACTTCTGTCTGCTTTTTCCTTTCATCCTATTCAACACTCACCTGCTCCATTTCCCCTGGCACAGTGGCAAATAAGAAACAAAAATACCAATTCCTGTATTTAACCTAATTACAGGTCCCATTGCACTTAGTCCTGAGAATAACTATTACATTAAACCAACCAACATCACCAATCATAGATCCTCACTGACTTGAATATTACATATTTTATCTGAGGTCAGCTACAACCTGCTTGAGAATCTAATCAGAGAGTAGCAACATTAAAATAAAGCTAAATAAAAATAGTACTGTGCAGCAAAACAGGAACATGATCAAATTCACTAGATTAAAAAATATATTAAAATACCTCACTATTATCTTATAGCAGGCTTTACATATTAGTTACAAGACCTGCAAGACCTCTCTGGTAATCAACAGGAGACAAAAACTATCTGAAAAATCTTGATAAAATGTATGAGACAAACATAGTATGTCCTCATAAAACATGTAACCCAACTACAATACAGTTATCTGATACAACACAATATCCTTTTGTTATGTAGAGTATCTTATTAAACCATCCCACACAAGCGAATTGCAGTAGACTAAAGCAGGCTCTTAAGATGGTTGCAGTATTTAGCTCATCAAATGGTTAACCAGCTTCAAATTAATATGCAAAATCCAAAGCCTAAATCCACCAGAAACATATTCTTTATACCTACATTTCTATAACCAAAATTTGTTTTTTAGTCACTCTTGCTGCTTTCCACTCCATCTATGAAAGAAACCATGACAAAATCCCAAATAACAAAAGCCCAAAGCCCAAAAATAAGCCCCAGTGATGATTGTCATCAGCCAAGGGGGGATGACAAAACAATAAGTGGTGAGTGCATGGGGGCAGACGGTGTATGGCAGCAAATACAGCCTGCGCAGTGCAGTTGACTCCCAGTGCTGTGAGAACCAGCAGGACCCTCCAAACAGATTTCACCAGATTTCAATCCATCCCACTATCTCTTGGCTTGTCCATGGCCATGTCAGCACAGAAGGCCATGTGGAGCATTGGGATCGCCTGCTCTCTCTTCGTGCCTCTGCCTGCTGCCTCCATTAAATCAGGTGTTAATCTGTCCCACCATCTCTCAGCTTACCCATGTTGTCCATGTTTGCCCAAACTAAGCCCTAATGCATCTTTTGGAGCAAAAAATATATATGTCTGACATCTTTGAAATCTACTCTTAAATGTATTGAAATGTGGACTTGTCATTTACTTAGCCTAAAAACAGCTAGAGCTATAAGAAGTATAACAGATGTGCTGATTACAGTTTGGAGAAAAATATTATACTGGTTCTTGTACATTTTTCACATCATTAACTTACTTAAGAACATTTACTGCTAGGAAAATCTTGTTACACATCTCAAGATTAGTAAGTAATTTATTTTCTTTAAGTCAAGTAAATTTGAAAACTAGGAATCCAAAATGTCAAATCATATTTCATATACATGTACCTAGTTAATTATCTACCTTCCCATAATAATAGTTCTGCACAAGAAAATAGTTTTCCTTGGACCTAAATCGATCTTCTGTTGCCTAGGAGCTTCTGCATGACCCAGAACCCTGCTGACACTGCTGTCCTGTTCCTACTCTGGGCAAGCTGTGCATAAGAGCAAGGATTCTTGGTTTTATGGTGAAGCCATATACTTTGTATGTATACGAGCATGGCTATGTAAAATCTCAGGTCCTGACCAAAAACCATAATACAAATCAAAGGAAGAAATATGCTCACATTTAATGGCTTTCATCCATGAATTTACCCTGTATTACAAGTAGGTTAGATATATACTAGTTCTGAAAAATGGTTATAGTAATCCTCATTTAGTTACCACAGCTGGGACAGCAACTCATTTGTTAAGTGAAGCTGTCACATGTTTAACTTCAGTAAAGTATTTGACAAAGTAGACCATAGCCTACTTTTGGATAAGATTGAAAAGAAATGTGGGATAAACAGCATCAACATCAGATGCATTCAAAATTGGCTCACCAATATTCAGTGTTTAGTCCTCAATGAAATTACATCTATATGTATATGAAGAGAAGGATGCAACAGAGTATCTCAAGGTTCTGTTTTATGCCTAGTACTCTTCAACATCTTCATGGGGATGCCCTTGAACAGTATCTGAAAGTTCCCGTTAGTGCAAAATGCAGTGGCGTGAATGATTCTGTGTATACACCTTAGTATACACCTATATCACCTCTCCTGCAGGAGCTACATTGGTTGCTGGTTTGCTTCTAGGTGAAATTCAAGGTGGTGCACTTTAAAGTCCTTCATGGCTTGAGACCAGGTTATCTGTGAGACAGTTTTTTGCCTACTGACCAATAGAGCATGGAGGCAAGGAATGTTGTAGGTCCTATCCCATAGAGCCATGGTGGTGAACCTATGGCATGTATGCCAGAGGTGCCATGCAGAGCCCTCTCTGTGGGCATATGCACCATCACCAGCTGATATTCCCAGTTCCATCACATGCATGCACGCTGGACAGCTGGTCCTGCACGCATGCACTCTGGAGACTGCTCTAATCCAGGTTCCAATGTTCCGGCATGTGCATACATGCTTCAGTTTTGACACTCGGTACCAAAAAAGGTTAACTATCACTGCTCTAGAGAGATACACCCGGCAGGACCCAGAAGAAGGGCCTTTTCCGTGGTGGGTCCCTCTCTCTGGACCTTCATTCTCTCAGACATTAGAATGGTCCTCACTGTAACACTCTTCCAGAAGGCACTGAAGACCTGGTTTTGCCAGCAGGCCTAGGGTACCCAGAGCGGGATGGAGTCCATTAAATGGCTTGTGTGATGTGTTGTCAGAGGGTGGTGGATGGAAGGCTATTATTTTATTTTATTAATTTATTAGATTAATTTCTTCTATTAGTTTTATTTTTTATACATGATGTTTTTATATTCCTGTAAGCTGTCTTGAGTCACCATGTGTGAATGGGCATCAATAAAAATTTTCCAAATAAATACGTGTTTTTGTAATATATTAATTAACTATTCAACTGGGGAGAACAATACGTATATATGTGTTAGATTTTTTAATGAACTTTTTTCTTTTTTAATACAGTAATACTTTGCTCTGGTTTAGTTTCACAGCGGGGAAAAATCAGCACACAAGGGTCTAAGTCAGCAAGACAGGCACGAAACACAACGATCAGATAATCCTCCACCATAGCCAAACCCACACGCTGCTATTTATAGCAGCCTCACTAATTACCACAGCCTCACCCAACCACAGGTGGCCTCATTTTCTTTGATAATAATCTCTCAGTTGTTGCTGCCTATGCATCGCTCTCAGCATGCGTGGCTGTATCATTAACTCTTGTTCCGAATCCAAGGAGGAGCTAGATTTGATCTCCTTCTGAGCTGTCTGCCACACTCTCCTCCCCCCTGTCACTCATGTCTTCTTGGTCAGAGGAGCATTCATCAGCAGATTCCACCGGGAGCAAAACAGGCCTGCGGCATGTGGATGCCTCCCCCACATCCACAGTCCTTGGGGCAGGAGCTGAGCCAGAGCTAACCACAACAGAATGCTTGGAATTTGAAAATTAAAAAAGAAATTTTGCAGTGCAATCTCAAGAAAAAATGCATCGGTTTTAAAAAGTCGTAGCCAAATGCTATACATAGGCTTTTAAATACAAAACATTCTACAGCCTATTATTTTTACTAGCTTTAATAGACATTATAGTCGTTATATACATTATACTATCAAGTTTATGCTTGAAAATTTTTAATCCAGCAAATATGTGCACAGAGAAATCTGATGACATATCCAATCCCTTTAATGGAACCAATTTGAGACAATATTTAGTTTCTATTTCCTCAACATTTTAGCCTAAGGAAAAAATATAACATTTCTGTGCAGGGACTGAATGATATGCTGGCCTCGCAGTCATCCTGCCTCAGGCATTTCCAGGAAGGATCGTCTATGCTAAGCCCAAAGGAAGAGCTGACAAACGTACTAGATAGTTGCATATTTCTGTGAAAAGACAACTCAAGCCCCTCATAACAGCTGCATCTATATCCCCCCCTCTTCTGTTCTTCTCTAGGGTAAAAATATTCCCAGGCAGGAGGAGCTGAATGTCTGCACACTACTGTAGCTTTCAAATTGCTTCCAGAGAGGACTTCACTTCAATCACTGACTATTCTATAGTCCCACTTTAAAAGAAATGATTTTTGGTAGGGCAAAAAATACACAAGATTCTTGGGGTAATACAGATGACTATTAACTAAAAACGATTTATATACCCTTTGCAAAACATCTTGAGCCACTGAGAAATAAAAACCTAATTTTGAAGGGTTGAGTTCAGTGGTGGCGAACCTATGGCATGGGTGCCACATGTGGCACATGGAGCCATATCTGGGGGCACATGAACCATTGCTCTAGCTCAGTTCCAACGTGTTTGTGTGTGCTGGCCAGCTGATTTTTGGCTTGCACAGAGGCTCTGGGAGGGAGTTTTCAGCTTCCAGGGAGCCTCCAGGGGGATGGGGGAAGGCATTTTTACTCTCCCCTGGCTCCAGGGAAGCCTTTGGAGCCTGGGGAGGGTGAAACATGAGCCTACTGGGCCCACCAGAAGTTGGGAAACAAGCTGTTTCCTGCCTCCAGAGGGCCTCCAAGAGGGCAGAGGAAGCTGTTTCCACCCTCCCCAGGCATTGAATTATAGGTATGGGCACTCACACATGCACAATAGTGCACGTGCACGCTCATCTGGCACCCAAGAAAAAAAAGGTTCGCCATCACTGAAAATGATTCTCACCTGAATACACAAATCTTCACTCCAGATTAACTTCCTAGATCTTGCAATGTTTTTAAAATTAATACAATTAAATAATTGTATATATTATGCATTTAATATTACCATTAAATATACAGTACAATGTTTTTCTACCCCCCTGAATCAATGGCTCTTCATAGGTGTGGGGGGGAGCTTTATTGTATGTAAACTTTCCATAACCAGGAATACTTTCTGATTGTTCTGAGATAACATTGGGTTCAGAAAGTTTTATTTTGTTCAAGAAGGGTATTTCCTGTTGAAACAATGAAAGAATAAGAACTGATACATTAATCAAAGTGTATTCTATGACAAAAGCTATCTGACAGGTAAAAAATGAAAGTAGGTCCCTAACAATAATATCCACTTTTCCTTACCTAAATTATACTGATTTTCTGTTTTATATACTTCATCTTATCATCTATTATTTTAAAATGTACAATTAAGTCAACTGAAATGTTTTGGGAAGGCTTCCAACACGTTACTCTCAGCAAATTATTTTTGGACTGGGTTAATTATATTACAATCATTTTTCCATTTAAAGACAAACTTTCCCACCATACCCCACCCTATCTATATCCTTCCTGCTCTGGACCATTTAAAAGTAATCTTACAATGAGTTAAGGTTTTAGTGTATGAATTACAAAAATGACAGAACACCCTATTTCTGCAGTCTATGTACATGAATAGAAAGAAAAATACAACTAAATTCCGAAGCAGTTATGTCTCAGAAAATTATGGGACTGCAGTCTAAGTGTCATATGTCCTACGCTCTCATTACCTTTTACTTGCATATTAAGTTTCTGTCAGAAGCAATTGACAAAATAACAATTGCAGTCTATGGATAGTTAGCACTATTAGATGGAAACATAAACAGAATAAAAGAATCTTGTATTTTATTCAATTTTGTATTTTAAAAGTATAAAAGAAAATTCAGGTTGAATTTAATTTAAAATTATCTTATTGGCAAAGCTTATTAAGTTTTGCCTTCCAGACACATCGCCCAGATTTTAAATCATTTCCATGTAAAGGTATCACATAAATAAGGGCATACATGTTAATATTTTATATTCTTTTGAGTATTATTTGTTTTTTTTAATTCTAAAACCATCAAACTTTTCAATGACTCTTGGTGGAATACAAATTTAAAACCAAGGGTAACAAAAAAAAAGAAGACAATTATCCTGGAAAAACAGAAATAAAACTCCCACGAAATGAGAGGTTGGATGTGGTGGAATCTCCAGATGGACTGAAAATGTTAAGAAGTGGTGAGATTAGATGCCTTGCACTGTAAAAAGAAGTTCAGGCCTGACTTCCCCCTGAATCTGAAACTGATTATTTGCAAGGAAATTCAATCAGTCAGGTGAGATTCTTGTAACATAGGTGATTAACAATAAAATTTCTGCTTGAGATTATTCATGAGTGGTTCTTGTTGATTGTGCCTGACACTATATGAAAATCCAGTTCAGAAATGACTAGAATTGGCACACAAGACAGCCACCTGCTTCTTGAACAGGAGCTGACCAAAATTCCCAAATTGGGCAGCAGTATCACACGGGGATGTGCAATCCCATTCAGAACTTGAGATGTAAAACCCTGGTTTTGAAAAATCCGAATCCTGACAGCTGCTTGGTCTTGCTCGGTTTGAACTTAACTCTATGCCTCCTATTCAGTTCCCTTTAGCTTCCAGGGACCTGATAGCATCACTTTGTCAATGAGGGGTATACCACTACCAGCATCTTGATAATACCTGACCCCATGCCAATGCATAACTTCACTCAGCAGCTGCCTATAGATGCTACAACAAGAAATGAGAGCATTAGATTCTGGGGCATCTGGTAGTTTTTATTTATTTTTATTTTTTATTTTTATTTTATTCTTTGTCCAATATACAATACATATGAAAGAGAATAGACATTAAGTAATGTACATAAAGATAGGAAGTAAAGAAGAAGAGAAGTAGATAGGAAGAGAATATATATAAAGGAGAGAATATATATGATATATGAGATAAGGAAAGACAATTGGACAGGGGACAATAGGCACATCAGTGCGCTTATGTACGCCCCTTACTGGCCTTTTAGGAACCTGGAGAGGTCAATCGTGGAGAGTCTAAGGGAGAAATGTTGGGGGTTAGGGGTTGACACTATTGAGTCCGGTAATGAGTTCCACGCTTCGACAACTCGATTGTTGAAGTCCTATTTTTTACAGTCAAATTTGGAGTGATTAATATTAAGTTTGAATCTGTTGCGTGCTCTTGTGTTGTTGCTGTTGAAGCTGAAGTAGTCATTGACCGGAAGGACGTTGCAGCGTATGATCTTGTGGGCAATACTCAAATCGTGTTTTAAGCGTCGTAGTTCTAAGCTTTCAAGGCCCAGGATAGTTAGTCTATTTTCGTAGGGTATTCTGTTTCGAGTGGAGGAGTGGAGGGCTCTTCTGGTGAAATATCTTTGGACGTTTTCAAGAGTGTTGATGTCTGAGATGTGGTGTGGGTTCCAGACAGATGAGCTGTATTCGAGAATGGGTCTGGCATAGGTTTTGTAGGCTCTAGTCAGAAGTGTGAGATTGCCGGAGCAGAAGCTGCAGGTTAACAACTCTGGAAGCCTTTTTGGCGATATTGTTGCAGTGGGCTTTAGCACTTAGGTCATTTGATATTAGTATTCCACTTTTACTGAGTGTTGGTTGGTTGCGGGGGTTTGTTTATTCAGTTCATATATGTGGTTTGGATTCTTTTTGCCGATGTGGAGGGTAGTTAAAAGGCTTTTGACTTGATTGCCTCCTTCCCACCCTCACCAACTGTAACCAGACACAAGAAAAATACCCCTACTCCACATAGGATACAGCACATAGCCAATCCAGAAGAATACACCAATTGATGGTATCCAAAACTGCTAGGAGAACTCCGCTGAGTTCATCAAAAAGTACAGTACTGCTGTGCCTGAAACTCAAACAAACTAGTAATCTTGTTGCCTCCAGGAAGTTCTGAAATTCCAACCTGACCACCTTTCTCAACAAACTCCTCCCAAAAGAAAGGGTGGAGACTGGAGATTAGACAACGGTGTTTTTAAAATCTGTAAGAATACAGCCCCTTCAACATGCTTTTCATTATTGGATTATTTCTGTATACATTTCATTGGCATTTTAAATCTACTTTTAAAAACTTTATATCCTCTTTTGGGGAGTTTTTTGTTAAAACTTTATATTCTCTTTCTTTCTTTCTTTCTTTCTTTCTTTCTTTCTCTCTCCCTCCTTCCCTCCCTCCTTCTCTCTCTCTCTCTCTCTCTCTCTCTCTCTCTCTCTGCAATCTTTGATAGCAACTTGAGGGTAAAACAGGAAGGTGAAGTATAAGTCAAACAGTTTGACTGATTTCATTTTTTCTATTCCTTCTCCAAAGAATTCAGGATGGCATTTATTCCCCAGGCACAAAAATGTAGTTATCCCCAGAAAAAGGAGTGATTAGCTGAAGATTGTTTATTCAAGTTCTCCTTATGAAAAATAACACTTTTAAAAAACGCAGCCAAAATTCCAGGATAACACAATTCCACCTTATCTTTGGCTTCCTGAGCAGATAAGCAATTAGGAGCCAGTTATATAAAAGAGCAATATTTGAATAACTAGGTAGTTCAGAACTAAGGTCCTACAGCTCAGACATAATAAAATTATATCTGAATTAGTTTGCAAATGAGCTGTGTCCTTTGTCAAGTAATCTAGCAATCTCAGCACACAATTTATACTAATTGCCAATAAAACTTCAGAAAAAAACACAAATGAAGGTTACACTTTGCCAAAGCAACACAGGGAAAATAAAATTTCAAAACAGGGGAGAATATCTACAAACATTTCCTTCTATCTTCATTGTATTTTTTAACAAGAAGCACCCAATAATATCATACGCAGATTATAAATTCCCATTTATCAAAGTCCTATCAATAAAACAATGTCATCTTATGGGATCATAAGGGTGTAGAAAAGTGTCTTTTTTACCCTTGCCGTTGTCTTTAGAACAGCATCACCTCCAAGATTTGTATTTAGGCACCAGAGTGAGATTCCTTATGACCATAACAGAAAGTTGTAACTTATTATTATTATTATTATTATTATTATTATTATTATTATTATTATTATCATTTATTAGACTTGTATGCCGCCCTTCTCCAAAGACTTGGGGGGGGCGGCTCATTCTTTGCATTCTGGCTAGTTCTGAAACCTATTTTATCATCTTGATTTCTTTAATTTAGAGCCTTCAGGAATGGGTGTCATACAAATAAAGTAAGCCACCTTGAATAGCTTGCAAGCCAGTGCAAATGGATGAATATGATAGCTTTACAAATAGGAATCCAAACATATTATGAACACTTTAAATTAGTGGAATAGTCTTCATGCTAAAGTTGTAGATTTTCAAACAAAGATTGGAGAACCATTTGTCTAGAATGATCCGATGGTTCCTGTCTGGGCTAAGAAAAGGTTCCTTCCAACCCTGTGATTTTATGATTTTTTTTTTAATCTCCAGCAAAGATGAGATATTTACTTACTTTCCTTAGCGGTTCGCAAATGTGATCAAGCAAGCGTGCATGCTTGCTTCAGTTGTGCTTGCACCTTCTGCGCATGCACACGGCCTTCTCTGCATGAGCTTTGTTTGCATGCGCTGCTTACACGCATATGCACAGTTTTAAAATGTGCTTAAATAGGACAGTATAGTGCTGGGGCAGGGAGGCAGGCCAATCCTCAGTAGGTTGCCACTACGGGTTTGCTGGATCCAGTCCGAACTGGTTGAATTTCACCTCTGATCTCCAGGAATATAGTTTATTACATAGTTCATCATAAAAACATGAAATCAATAAAGAAAGTTGTAACAAAAATTATTTGCTTTAATCTCTTGGGGGAAATTGATGTAGTCTGTTTTCTTAGCAATTTGCAGTGCAGTTTACCACAATGTCCTTCTGGGCTAGTTATAAGTAGTGGGATATTAAGGCAATGTGTTACAATGGTGCCATTCCAAGTAAATAATGGATTCCAGAAAATGATATTGGGGAATTATTGACTGCTCTTTGGCAGCTAGCTATCTTATCAAGTCCTTTAGGATTCTATTTTATCCCAAGTGCTTTTAAATATTTCTGTGAAATCCCCTGAAGAGGCTATCTGAGAATATGCACTGTTGTCATCAGTATCAAGATTACAGTCAGTCCTGTCTTCTTTTTTCAACTAACACAAGTGGTGTGCCAAACTGATGTGTGAGCAGTTAATAGCCTAGATGACAGATAATAAACAGAACAGCTACTGTTTATAAATTGTTCCCTAGTTCACCACAATTGCATAATGTTTTCTCTGTTCAGGAAGGGCTTTGACGCCTAAACATTCCATTGTACTGGAATGGTAGGTTTAGACAAATGTTTTTCAAATATGGCAACTTTAAGATGCATTCTAGCTGAGGAATTTTAGAACTTGAAGTCTACACATCTAAAAGTTGCCAGGCTTGAAAAACATTCGCTTAGATCTATCATGCAGTATTTATCTTAGAGCCACATTTTTTCAGTGCTTCAAAATGTCTTTTAACACCTTAGGCAGATATGCTTGGAACAGAAGTATCCTCAATTTATTGTCACTAAAGACAGTGTTAGGATATCTGAAGAGCCAGCTTTGGGACAGTAGTTTCACAAAATCTGTACATAGCCAAATCAACACTGACAACAGCACATAATCAATAAATCATCAATCAATAATTAATAAATGCACTGTTTTGTTTTTCTTAACGTTTCAATTCAGCTATTCTTCTTTTAAATTATTCTCTGTGTTTAGTAGCAATCCTAAAAGCATTTATTTAAAAAATGTCTGCCAATACATACTGGACGACAACATTGAAACCAGTTTGAGAAATCCTCTCCTTCTTTCATGATCTCTAATTTCCATTTGTAACAGTGTAGCAGCATAAACAATTTTGTCTCAGATATGTGTATCATATTTATTACAATACTTCAGAGAAAGTGCATATGGAAGGTATTCAACTTTCTTTCTTGCCATGCGTAAAGGGTCCATGCGTAAAGGGATATCTGCGAGACTGCCTTCTGCCGCACAAATCCCAGCGACTGGTTAGGTCCCACAGAGTTGGCCTTCTCCGGGTCCCGTCGACTAAACAATGTCGTCTGGCGGGACCCAGGGGAAGAGCTTTCTCTGTGGTGGCTCCAACCCTCTGGAACCAGCTCCCCCCAGAGATTAGGATTGCCCCCACCCTCCTTGCCTTTCGTAAACTCCTTAAAATCCACCTCTGCCATCAGGCATGGGGGAATTGAAACATCTCCCCCTTGCCCATGTAGTTTTTGTGTATGATTCGATTGTGTGCTTGTTTTTTATATATTTGGGGTTTCTTTTTTTGGACTTTTTAACCTAAAACTGTAATTTAGCTTACTAAATATTAGATTTGTTACTATGTACTGTTTTTACCATTGTTGTGAGCCGCCCCGAATCTGCGGAAAGGGGCGGCATATAAATCCAACAAATCTAATCCAATCTAATCTAAAACTTGCTGCAATACAAGAGCGTGCTGAGGACACAGGCTCTATAAACCTGGATCTTTGTATGTTCTGTCAGCTTCTTATTAAGCCATACTCTGTTTGTGAGCCTGGAGAATGTGATGACTGCTTTACCAATACATTTTTCAGCTCAGTATCTAGAGAGAGAGCGTTGGTGATGATTGAGTCAAGATACACAAAGTCATGGATGACCTCCAAGATTGTAATACGGGGAGGTGAATCCACACCTGACCCATGACTTGCATTTTTTTCAGATTGATTGTTAATCCAAAATCTGGTAAAACAGTCAATGAGTCGTTGAAGATCTTTGGCAGAATGAGCAGTAATGGCAGCAGCAGCGAAGAGGAAATCCCGTAATCATTTCAGATGGACTTTAGGCTTTGATCTCAATCTAGAGAGGCTAAAGAATTTTCTATCTGATCTGCTCCAGATCTGGTCCACTTTGTAATGCCAGGTTGGTATCACCTGGCATGACAAAGTTTCAAATAGCACAGTCTTGGAATATACTGGGATTTGTAGCATGTATACACTATTGAAACAGCTGGCTTCGGCATGTTGTGAGAATGGACGATGGGTGGATTCCGAAAGATCTGTATGGTGAACTAGAGCAAGGAAAGCACTCCAGAGGGGTACCACAGCTGCAATATAAAGATATATGTAAGAAGGATTTAAAGGCCTTGGGAATGGATATTAGCAGCAGAGAAACCTTGACCTCTAATCATTCAACCCGAAGGCTAAAGACACAGCATGGCCTTCTCCATTTTGAGGAGACATTTGTTTGGCAGGCCGAAGCAAAGGGGCAGTACTGGAACCATCGAAATCTGGGAGCTAGGCAGGGGACAGAATGGATCTTCTCTCAGTGTGGAAGAGATTGCCACTCTCAGATTGGCCTTTTCAGCCACACTGGATGCTGTTCTAGGAACTCTTTCCAGAGCACAATACCATAGTCTTTCTAGACTGAAGGTTGCCAATCTAATTTATTACAATAAATATCGGCATATAGTATTTGAACTTCAAAAATCCAGGAAGTGATTAGATATCAGCAAATTGATATAAAAAGTATTCACTTTTTGATAACCTCTTGTGACCATCCATATCTTTGCAACCTACATATGATACACCTACATTAAGCCTCAAGTGATCTTGATACTATAGTTCAGGGGTATCAAACTCACAGCCCACAGGCTGGATGTGTCATGCTCTCTCCCAGAACTACAAGGACTTATCCTAAATATCATTCATTCAATGCTATCAGAATTTTAAACAGTAATTGAATAATTGTTATAAACCGAAGGCTACTAATATAAGCATTAACCTACAATTTTAGTGGCTCAACCTGGTTTAATTAACTGGGATATGTGTTTCATGCAGTAATATGCAGTCCTTTAACACACTCTTTCTATGATAAGGCTGAACAAACTATGTCTTGTGGTTAGCTCTGGCCCAGCTCCTGCCCCAAGGACTGTGGAGGTGGGGGAGACATCCACATGCCATAGGCTTGTTTTGCTCCCGGTGGAATCTGCTGATGAAGGCTCCTCTGACCAAGATGACATGAGTGATAGGGAGGAGAGTGTGGCAGACAGCTCAGAAGGAGATCAATTATCTAGCTCCTCCTTGGATTCGGATCAAGAGTTAATGATACAGCCATGCATGCGGAGAGTGATGCATAGGCAGCAACAACTGAGAGATTATTATCAAAGAAAATGAGGCCACCTGTGGTTGGGTGGGACTGTGGTAATTAGTGAGGCTGCTATAAATAGCAGCCTGTGGGTTTGGCTATTCTGGAGGATTATCTAATCGTTGTGTTTCGTGCCTGCCTTGCTGACTTCAACCTTTGTGTGCTGATTTTTCCCCGCTTTGAAACTAAACCAGAGCAAAGTGTGTTTCACTTTGTGAAAGAAGGAGGACTGTGAATTGCCTCACAGCTGCAAGCTAAGTATCTCAGAACTGATAAGGGACTTGTACAAATTACCAGTTTGTTTGGAGATGAGTGCTCTTTGCTATACAAAAAGAGTGCTTAGTTTATTTGAATTTTCATTATAAAGAACATTGTTTTGAATTTTCAAACGTGTGTGTGTCTGAAATTTGTATTTGTGAATTTTCGGGAGGATTCTACCAGAGAGCTCGACAGAACACTATGTAACTATAAATTATAGCTGACAAGACACTGTAGTGTGACAATATCCCGCCCCTCATCGCTCTCCAATATTCTGTAACATATTAAAAAAAAATAGACAAGTTGTTCTTTGTAACTTTTATACGACACTAGACAGCTTATTGTCCATTAGGAAAAAGACACTGCTGAGCTTAACAGAGGAAGGTGACAGATAAAAGAAGAAAGAAAGAAAGAAAGAAAGAAAGAAAGAAAGAAAGAAAGAAAGAAAGAAAGAAGGAAAGAAAGATGGAGGTGTATTGCTAGCAAACCAAAGATGGACACAGAATTTGGTAGTTAAAGGTTTGTTCTTGGGGAAAGGCAGGATACAATCCAGAGAAAAGTGCTAAAGAAGAAAACCTTTCACATAATTGTTTCTACCTAGGCCACTGATGGTGAACCTATGACACAGGTGGCACTTGAGCCATATCTGCTGCCACTTGAGCCATTGCCTTAGCTCAGCTGCAGTATGCATGAGGGTCACTATGGGATGGGAAAGGCAGTTTTCACCCTTACTAGGCATTGAATTATGGGTGTGGGCACCCATGTGTGTGCAATAGCGCATGAATGAATGTGTTTTTGGCACCAGGAGAAACATAGAAACTTAGAACATTGACGGCACATTGACGGTTTTTGGCACCAGGAGAAACATAGAAACTTAGAACATTGACGGCAGAAAATGACCTCATGGTCCATCTAGTCTGCCCTTGTACTATTTCCTGTATTTTATCTTAGGATGGATCTATGTTTATCCCAGGCATGTTTAAATTCAGTTTCTGTGGATTTACCAACCACGTCTGCTAGAAGTTTGTTCCAAGAATCTACTACTCTTTCAGTGAAATAATATTTTCTCATGTTGCTTCTGATCTTTCCCCCAACTAACCTCAGATTGTGCCCCCTTGTTCTTGTGTTCACTTTCCTATTTAAAAAAAAGGTTCACCATCGCTGACCTTGGCTGGAAAAAAATGGTCCATATTCTGCCAGAAATGGGAGAGTAATTGGAGTTCAAGAGAGAGAAAGAATGTCAGGCAGCGAAACTATTTCTTACTTGCCTTTAAGTAGGAATTAGGAGAGAATTTGCTAAATAAAAGGAAACAAATCAAAAGGTGTGCTAATTTGCTGTATCGTAAATTAAAATCTCAAAAACCCAAAACCTGTGAAATATGGGTAATTGTTTCCAGATTAGTTAGGATTCAGAAACTGAAATTAAACCTCATATCCTTCTTTAGAAAACATTAATCTTCACTTTCCATTCTAACTAGACCAGAAAATGCTGATAAATTGCAGTTGGTTGTTTCACTTACGAAGAGCAAAGAGCGAAGCAAGACTGAATGGGAGGCAGCCAGATGCTTGAAATGTATTTTATGTATCAATTTTTATCTTAATATATCATTTGTTGCTTCAAGAATGTCCACAAATTATGGGTTTTTTAATGGCCAAAAATCCAGGATCCAAAACCCGATTGCTTATACCTCACCATGCAACTTTGCATTTTTCATCCTGAACTCTTTAAAATGTATTACACTGGGGATGCACACACACATGCTATAATATATCTGAATAACCTTAACTTCAAAGACGCAAATAACGAGTACATATTTACAAGGCAAACCTGTTAGTATTCTATGGTTACAAGCCTTACTTCTAATAAAATCTATTTTCACTGATTTAATTGAAGTAAATAATATATATTGCAATTTTGTAAATCCTGATGTTTCACTATGTTTTACTAGTGCTTAAGCACAGAATACCTTCTGTATTCAGTTTTGCCTGAAATTGACTTTAAAATTAGGCTATAGTAAATGATATTACTTCTAATTAATAGTTCTTAGGATTGGCATATAAAGCAGAGAATACATTATATAATGTACTGTGCTCAAAAGAATTACTGTAAAATTTGCTCTGTAGTTATGTGAAATTACCACTTCTGGAAATTAAAAGGTTTTTTTGGTTGTTTGATTGCCTGCCTTCACAAATTCAATATTGTTTCTGCCTATAAAAATTTAATCATATTTTATACTATCATAACATTTAAATGTTTTAATGATACTTGAGATATAAGACTGAAATATGAAACCCTAGATGAAGTTGCAATGGCTATTTTATGCTTGTTGATGTAAAATTTATTGATGCTCTTTTTTCTCCCTTATTTAAAACCAATGAATAATCAGATGTTTCAATACTTTACTGAAATGAAATAATCATCAGTAATAATCATGAACCCCAGAATCCCAATATACAGAAATTATATCACAATGTTTCTCACAACTGAAATTGCAACTGAAATGGATAACTTTGATATTATCGTGTTATTCTGGAAATAAGACCCAACCAGAAAATAAGCTCTACCATGATTTTTCAGTACACTCATGATGTAAGCCCTATCCCAAAAATAAGCTCATTAAAACCATCAGCCAGATGGGCACATTTAGTATCGTATTTCCTCAAAAATAAGACCTACCTGGAAAATAAGCCCTAATGCATCTTTTGAAGCAAAAATTAATATAAGACCCAGTCTTAATTTCAGGGGAAACATGGGTAGGCACTTAAATTGATAATTTCAACATCTGGAAAATTTCAGAAGATTCCATCTTAACACGTCTGGAAAATGCTAGACTGGTTAAACTGTTCTGACCAGAAATTTTAATCCTATTTAATATATCATTCTACAGTTTCTTATAGCCCAATATATGTTTATTGCTTTACACATAGAATAAACATAAGACTTGCAAATAGTGCAAAGTTAAATAAAAACCTTTTCATTTCAGGATAGGTATTTATTGCCACAAAATGATGAAATTGTGAGATTAAAAAAATTGTGATTGTTAGCTACTCAAAAGCCAGCTAATGCATGACATCATCCAGTGGTAGATTTGCAGCATCTACTTCTTACTGGAAACACTGGGTTCTCTTTTACTTAGGTTGCACTCAGGGTTAACCGAATAACAACAATTTAGGATCTTTGTGACTGTGAAATAATGGTTACAGGTTAAAAATTATTAGCAAAATTTATGTTAGAGAATGCAAGCATAGATTTTTTTAAAAAAAAACTGCACTTATATGTAGAAGGCATGCTTGTTACCTTAACCAAAGAGGAAATTCATCCTCCACTCTGCATACTGTAATAAACTGATGATTTGACCTGTGTCACCTATATCACCACCCAGATCACCAAACATTGTATTGCAGCGAATACAGCAAATACATATACTGTAAAATAAATTCAGGTCTAATCTATAAAATATATTTCACATTAAATATATTATATTTATTTTTATCAATATTTTAAGCACATGTATCTTAACGTAGAATTTAACAATTAATATAATTTAATACTATTAATATCATTTGGGGCTTGTGTGTGTGTTTAGATCATGCTAGCTAAGCATGTAAGCATTTATGCTTAAACCTGTCACAAACGTAGAAAAACAAAATATCTCTATTTTAAAAACATTATTCTAAATCATTTCAATTTCTATAAATATATCTAAAAATGTTAACTGTCTCTCACTGGAACAGCTGAACGTTTGTTTTCTGGCATGGTCTGATGTTTTTTTTAATGTAGTTAAATTGATGGATTTTTGAAGCTATGAAGATTTTGTTTCCTATTTTTTTAAATGTCAAAAAATGTATTCCTTTAGAGATAAAATCCCAGTGCTTTCAAAAGAAACTGGCACCTGTTGGATTCTAAAAATCAAAAGAAATTACTTACTATCATCAAATGCAAATGTGTATTCACATAGGAACAATGCATTGGCAATAAAGATGCCACTGCTGAAGTCTGATATAACATTTGACTAAAATTGGAGTTCAATACTTGTTATCTAGAAATATCTACTGAGCATGATTAAATTTATTTTTGAGTAGACTTGTAAAATGACTATAAGAATTTATATCATACACAGTCATTGAATATTGTCTGTTACTTTGCATCATTACCACTTCTGAATGCATAGAATATTTTTCCTCATTTTATAAGTGGATCGAGCAAGTTATATGTATTAACAATATAATTCAATAGCTAAAGTATTTTATTGGTAGTTTTAACAGAACTTAGAACAGGGTGCATTGAGTCAAATATCAATTAAAAGGCATCGTTTTCTAAACTTTCAATTTTACAATAATTCAGTATTTCTAATTTTTTTAAAACTACCATTGCTAATTGCTTCTTTTTTGTGAATCTAAACATCACTTTGAACAAATATAGTGGTATCTAAATTCAAATATAGTCTTCTTATAAACATCACTGAGCTTTTTTGATCCATCATCAGGATAATTGGACCCATTATTTTCACATATTGTATTTAAAGAAATACCAGAATTATGTTTCAAGAGAAAAAAATTATGATCACAAAATTCAATTTAATTCAGTGAGGTTTGATAAATTATACAACTCAGTATACAATCTGTTTTTAAAAGAAAAAGTTCAGAATTATTTCGTTTAACTATATTTAAGCATCTGGAGCACTGGTGGGTTGCTACCAGTTTGCACTAGTTCTTAGAACTGGTAGAGCCGGCAGCAGAAGGCTCCACCCACTCGCCAAGACACTTCTGCGCTAACCAGTGGCAAAATTATTTAGAACCCATCACTAATATGAAAGTGTGCACATTTTGAATTCTTGAAGCATTTGACATTAAAAGCTCCAAAACTAGTTTATATCCATTTATTAATCAAATATATCAATCAAAAATAAGGTCCAGGAGGGAAGTGTTTTTAATAGGAAAGTGAACACAAGGACAAGGGGACACAATCTGAAGTTAGTTGGGGGAAAGATCAAAAGCAACATGAGAAAATATTATTTTACTGAAAGAGTAGTAGATCCTTGGAACAAACTTCCAGCAGACGTGGTAGATAAATCCACAGTAACTGAATTTAAACATGCCTGGGATAAACATATATCCATCCTAAGATAAAATACAGAAAATAGTATAAGGGCAGACTAGATGGACCATGAGGTCTTTTTCTGCCGTCAGACTTCTATGTTTCTATGTTTCTATGTTTCTATCGTATCTTTTCCTCAGGATGATATAAGCAGCTCTGCCTCTTCCTCCATTTTTTGTGACAAGAACCTACCTACCAGGCAGATTATATTAAGAATGAGTACCTCAAAGCCATCAAATCATTTTCTATGGAAGAGGATCTCCTTCATCTCTGACTAACACCTTTATTTCATGGTATGTCATGGAAAACTGACCACTTTTCAAGTTATTACACCATTTTTTTCCCATTGAAAATCATCTAATTCCTTGTTCCACTCTGAGAGCTGATCCGCATTCCTAGGGGAAATATATATAAAAAGAGGCAGCAATATTTAAAAGCCTTATTCTAGACTCAATATGGTATATTTCAGATAAACTGGATTAAAGCTCACATATTTCCAGCCAGCATGCTTTAGACCAATCTTCTCAGCCTTCTGATGTGTTGGACTATAACCAAGAATCTACAAAACAACCGCAAAAATGTTCTCACCTCAAAATACCTATTATGCGTGTTCCAATCCTGAATTAAAACTCATGTGTTTTGTGTCAAAATAATTTGCAGAGCATATTGTTTTCCAAGAGTGAAATAAAACTTGAGTGTCTTGGCTTGCCAAGAAAAAGAGTTATGATTGGACTCCTTTTTTTCCAAATGTTCTCCTGCTTAGCCAATACTGCAGCTAGAATTGCATTAAATACAGTTAGACTTAAGAAGAAAGTTGGTCAAAGCTGCATGTCTGTTTAATTATTGCTGTTTCAAAATAACAATAAAAACTTTTTAAAAGGAAGCTAGAGACAAAGTGGGTTTTCTGATTATTATGCTGTATTTCATTTGCAGACAGGCAATACAAAAGGAATCATTGGTGCTCTCTGAACTTGGATGTTTTCTTACAGATGTTCATTATTCAAACCAGGTAACATCATCATTGCTAGCCGAAAGTATGCATACATGTGTCCTAAATCCTTCATAAACAAGTGTTGCCAATATTCTAAGGTTGAATAAACAGAAAGGCTAGTACAGGCTAGACCATTCAAAACTACAACAGCACTGTAAAATGTGACATGACCATTTCCCCACACTTATTATGACCACTGCAGCATCCCCATGGTCACGTGATTTACATTCAGATATTACACATTTGGATCATATTTATGAATGGAAAATTAACATTTTATGGCTGTGGTGTTCCAGGAACATGTGGATCATCTTTTGCAACTTTCTGACAAAATCAATGGGGAAGCCCGATTCACTTAAAAACCATGTTTCTAACTTAACAACTGCAGTGCTTCACTTAACAAATGTGGGGAGAAAAGTCGTAAAACAGGGCAAAAGTTTTCATTTAGCAACGTAAATTTTGGGCTCAGTTGTGGTCGTAAGTCAAAGACTACCTGCATTGCCTTGGTTTATTGAAGTTTGACGAGCATATGCGCTGTATGTGTTCTCTCATGTGTCTCTCAAAGTTAATGTTATTAAATGGTTAAGAAGAATCAGGAGATCTCTTTTTTTTCAGCCAGCAGTCACTGCTGTATGCCAGCAAAAACATCAGGAAACAAAACACAATTTGCACCTGGCAGAGTGACTGAGAAAAACAACATTATCTACCAAAAACTGGCCAAGGATTTTTAAAAACCAAACATTCACATTCATCCCTGTTCAAGGGAATGTTGAAGAGTTTAGCTGCTGTCTTTTTTTCATCCTGTACTCTATAAGTGGAAAAATCCAGAGGCTTTATTTAAAGAGACTGAAAATACCTTCAATTCAGTTGATGGCTTTTTAAAAAGACACGTTAAATCTAACTACATCTGTCAGGGAAGAGAAATGTTCCTATTGTTCTCTTGGGGATTATTTTTTCCCCTCTCTCTCTCTCTCTCTCTCTCTCTCTCAAAACGTGCTGAAGATCACGCCCTGGACTAAATTTCATCCTCACTGAGTGAGGCGCACAGAATAACATTCTAGCGAACCTTCTCTCCGAGATCAAGTCAAGCCCTTCCAAAATTCGGTGGGACCGAAGAGAGAAAGAGGACTTTTGGGGGGGTTTGCGCTGCGTTCAAAATTAAAAGACATTTTCTGCTTTCAAGCACACCCCTAAGTAATACGACAGCCTTCCCCAATGCTACCTGTGGGCACCTCTGAGGAGTTTGTTAGCACAACTCTCATCCAGGAGGTTGAGGAAAGCTAGCCGAGAGCTCCAAACTTGGTAAGCTTAGCGGGAGCCAAACCTCCGTGGGCAGAGGAGCAACACATTCCGCACCTGCCTTCCGACCTCCTCGACTCCTCCTTTACCCAAAGCGAGACGCCCCAGCCCCCAGGAGTTCAGCAGAGAAGACCTCCGCGGCCGAGGGCCCAGGCGCCCCTTTTAAAGTGGGGCCCCTTTTCCGCGCCAACGTCCCCTTAGTGGGAAAGGGCGCCTCAGCAAAGGAGGAGGCGGACGGATGAGCCGGACGGAGGAAAGGGGCAAAACCCTTAGCGAGGGCGGGGCGGCTACCTGCTTGTCCAGCGCCGAGTCCTTCACGCTGACGGCGGAGGCGCCCTTTGGAGCGAGCGCCCTCTCGCAGCTGCAGCCTTCCAGCAGGTAGACGCCGGCGGGCCGGGCGCTCTGCTCGCTTTCGAAATAGAAGAGCATGTTCTGGTAGAGGGCGAACCACTTGTCGTGCCAGCGGCTGGCCTCGGCGGCTTTTTTGCTCAGGTAGCCGCGCCGGGTGCCCTCCTTGCGAGCCAGCAGGGCGAGGAACAAGGCGTGCCCTTCGTTGTAGCGCACGCTTTTCTGCATGGTGGCTCCAAGCGCCGAAGGCGAACCGCTCGGATCGACGGGGTGGGGAGGGGGAGGGGGGGGTGTAAAAGCCCCCGCCGTCAGCAGCGCGTCGTCGAAGCGCCGCGCGGCTTCTCCGGACGGCTGAGGCGAAACCAGACGGAACCCAGAGCCATGAGCCTTTTTCCCGCGGTGGCGCACACCACTGCAAAGCCTCGCGCCGGCGCGCTCCTCCGTCCCGGCGGGGGGGGTGGGGGTGTCGCCACCTCGAGCACTATTGAAGTCCGGGGCTGTAGCCGAGCTTTTTTACCTCAGCCAGTGCTTCAGCCCCGCCCAGGGGCGCCGGTGGCATCCTCGTCCTGGGCGCCTCGCGCTTCTTTTTTTCCGCTCGGGAAAGTTCGTTCCGCGAGGCGCGCTTTCACCTCGACTACAGCCGCGCCGCGCTCGCTGAGGCTTCCGGACCTGTCCTCCTCCTCCGGCAGCTGCTGCCCATTCAACCTCTCCACCCTCGACCCCAGCCCTCTCCCTCCACCGGCAGCCAGCAAGGGAAATAATCACTCGGGAAGATGAGCCTTAATCGGCTTTGAGACCAATTTAAAGCACTAAAGTCGCCACCGCGGCCGGTGCCAGAGCGCGGAATAACAACCCTCCCCTCAGAGTGGGCGCGCGTTCCCGCCTCGAGAGAGCTTAAACCTCCCTCCTCCTCCGTTGGGGTTGTTTTTTGTTTTTTTCGCCCGCCCGCCCGCCTCCGGGAACGGGGGCGTTATCTCCAGCCGGGCGAGCCAAGATAAGGAACAGGGGGGGGGGGGGGGGGCTTTTTGGTGGTGGAGGGAAGAAAGGCGAGGAGAAGCACAGGGATTTGTCGGACAAAATCCTCGAGGCGGCGCGTGGCAGCGGTCTGTTTTTCTGAGGGGAAAACGTCGACGCGGGAGTGCCCGCGAAGCTTTAAGAACGAGGACCTGCAAAGTTAAGCGGAGCGCTTAATCCGTTGCTGCTGCGGGTGCTTTCCCTGCTGCGGGATTAGTTGGAGGGAACGAGAATAAAGTCGCTTCAGATTCTCTCATGGCACGCCAGTTTAGTGAAGGAGTGGTCCCCTGGCTTAAGCATGCATTCCCGAGCGTCTGTAACTGGCATAGACGGAAAGAGCGTTTCCTTCCGCTCTTTTCTTTCAGATCATCTTCAAGGCTGTTGAATAGAATAGAATAGATAGAATAGAATTTTATTAGTCAAGTGTGATTGGACACACAAGGAATTTGTCTTGGTGCATATGCTCTCAGCGTACATAAAAGAAAAGGATACATCTGTCAAGAATCATGTGGTACAACACTTAACGGTTGTCATAGGGGTCAAATAAGCAATGAAGAAACAGTAAATATTAATAAAAATCTTAGGATACAAGCAACAAGTTACCGTCATACAGTCATAAGTGGGAGGAAAAGGATATTAGGAATGATGAGGGGGAAAAAACTAGTAGAAATAGAAGTGCAGATTTAGTAAAAAGTTGACAGTGTTGAGGGAATTATTTGTTTAGTAGAGTGATGGCATTGGGGAAAAAACTGTTCTTGTGTCTAGTTGTCTTGGTGTGCAGTGCTCTGTAGCAATGATTTGAAGGTAGGAGTTGAAACAGTTTGTGTCCAGGATGCAAGGGGTCAGTCACAGCCCTCTTTTTGACCCGTGCAGTATATAGGTCCTCAATGGAAGGCAGATTGGCAGCAATTGTTTTTTCTGCGGTTCTGATTATTTTATTTATTTATTTATTTATTTATTTCGATTTGTATGCCTCTGAAGTCTGTGTCCGTCTTGTTGGGTTGCAGAACCAAACCAGACAGTTATGGAGGTGCAAATGACAGACTCAATGATTGAAGACACAACATTTGCTCTACAGGTTGAACATTTATTGATTTCGAAAAACAGGTGCTGGGCCTGGATGATGAGAAGCAAAAGAAACCTGCAATCCAGAGTTGAATACTAGTTTCATTACGAGTGGGCAAAACGTCAACCAATCGTGTATTTCTCCAAAAAACCCTCAGCAACTTGAAATGGAGCAGACAGGCAGCAAGTTATAAAATAAACATTGGAAGAATGTCAGCTCAAAAAGTGGAATCTCTTTCTGCGGATGTCCTTGAAATCTTAAGAAAAAAACTGATGATCAAATAAGGTTTCATTGGTTAAAAAAATCTTCATGATTTTTCTTGGGTATATAAATGTAGTATCTTACCATTTTTTTCCCAAAGTACAGAAGGCTGTGTCTTTTCAGATTTTGCAACTGGCAGGAAAAACCCATAGTGTCATAGTGTTGGCATCCTTAAGACCATCAACCCTGGCCTGAAATTCCTTTCTGTGTGAATCCACAACCATTAAAGTCAGGGTCCCTTCTGAATAGACCCATATGGGACCATGCTGTTTACTAGTTATATCTGAATAAGGATATCATCATATTGTGACATGAAAAATGTCCTCGTTTTACTATAGGGCACTGGAGTTCTGTTTAGTAATGGTGCAACTATATCCACATCTACGTCCAAAATTTAATTTAATTTAATTTAATAATTTAATTTAATTTAATTTAATTTAATTTAATTATTTAATTTAATTTAATTTAATTTAATTTAATTTAATTTAATTTAATTTAATTTAATTTAATTTAATTTAATTTAATTTAATTTAATTTAATTTAATTTATGCTGCCCAATCCCGTAGGACCCGAAATGAATATAGGTTATTATGTTTGTTGAAAAATTGTTTGATATTCTTTTGCCACTATTTATACAAAAATTGTCTGTTATAGCTAGTCAAACTAATGAAAGGGCTTAGAGCAGTGATGGCAAACCTTTTTTTCCTCGGGTGCCAATAGTGTGTGTGTGTGTGTGTGCTATTGCACATGCACGAGTGCCCACATCCATAAATCAATGCTTGGGGAGGGCAAAAACAGCTGCCCCCACCCTCCGGGAGCCAGAAATGGGCTGTTTCCCAACTTCTGGTGGGCCCAGAAGGCTCATGTTTCACCTTCCCCAGACTCCGAAGGCTTCCCTGGGACTGAAGGATGGTAAAAATGCCCTCCCCCATCCCCTGGAGGCTCTCTGGAAGCCAAAAACGCCCAAGAGCCTCTATGCAAGCCAAAAATCAGCTGGCCAGCACACACATGCACATTGTAGCTGAGCTAGGGCAACGACTTATATGTTAGCAGATATGGGTCCATGTGCCACCTGTGGCACCCTGCCATAGGTTCGCCATCACTGGCTTGGAGTCTTGTTGAAATGCCTGATCAATTGTAAGGTCAGTCACTGTGGGTTGACTATTCATATGTACAAGAATGTGGCATCCCTCTGTGGATATGATAGGATTAAACCTACGTGCCTGGTTAAGGCAACCCACTCCTTTGATTAGTTTAAGGGAAAAAATATTTCCAAACTTCTGTTTACCTAAGGTAATTAAAACACTTCTTTTTGTCTAAGGTAAAAACTAACTAGATACTCTTCTGTTTATTTAGCAATTGTAACTTGTCAGGAATTTGTCTGTATACTATGTGTCACATATTAACCATTTACATTGTAACTAGGTTAAGTAAAAAGTGAATACTGTACTTTATATTTGTATATACAAGAAACTTGTTATAAATAATTAACTTGCAAGTCCAGAAGCAGAGCTTCTGAACACGAGGCTGCTCACTTGAGAGAGATCCAAACTGGACAAAAGTTTGTTCAAGAAATCATATCTTTGTGTCTGTGATTTCTACGAGTCACATTTGCAAATTGTCTGCCATGAGACTGGCAGTTCGCCTGTCAAATTGGCAAAATCTGAATGAACCAAAATCTGTAATTGGAATCCCTCAAGCATAGACATTCTTCATCATTAATCACCATGCAGACTTCCATCTAAAACAATACTGCTTCATTTTAAATAGGATATATAATTTATAATCTGATTTACTTGCTGACATCAAGCCCTACCTATAAAGCCCTACATGGAATTGGACCAGATTAGTTACACATACATCCCAGCAGACAATCAGGTCCCACAGAGTTGGCCTTCTCCAGGTCCCATCGACCACACAATGTCGTCTGGCGGAGCCGAGGGGGAAGAGCCTTCTCTGTGGTTGCCCCGGCCATCTGGAATCAGCTCCCTCCAGAGATTCAAACTGCCCACACCGTCCTCGCCTTTTGCAAGATCCTTTGCAACATCCTGGCATCTATGTTGCCAGACATGGGGCAGTTAGTACATGCCCCCCCCCTTCTGACCATTAAATGTTATGTATGGATATGATTGTGGAATGTTGACTGTGTTTTAAGATAATGGGATTTTAGTTATAGTTTTAATTAAAAGATTTGTACATATATTGTTTTGTATTGTATGTTGTGAGCCGCCCCGAGTCTTTGGAGTAGGGCAGCATACAAGTTAATAAATAATAACAATAATAATAATAATAATAATAATAATAATAATAATAATAATAATGCAACAGGTTAACAATTTATCTGCTATGTTAGATAATGCTTTCTTTTTCTCCCTCTATATGTAAAATGTCAAAGCTATTTGTAAAGTTTTTCCATTTTAAAAGATTACATCTTCCTTCTCTGAGGATTCAGTCAATTTGGAAAGTAATTACTCTGTAAAAAATAGTTTATTCTTAATGTCTTTTTATTCATTGCCCCATACTGTTATTTATTTAATATATTTTGATACGTTTCAAAAATAAAACTTCCTATTTCAATTTGGCATCAAGTCTGACTGCCTTGTCATAAACAAAAATTCAGAATAATCATTGCATAAAAATCGATATTGATGAATCTCAGGGTATATAACTAAGTAAAATGTTTGCAATTGCTATTCCTTTTGCATTGGGACTGATACTTGCAAAACTATGTTTAACACCATTTAATTTTTTTATGCCTGCAAACATGCCCAAGTTCAAGGGGCTTATGCAGCATAGTATAAGGCGGTGATGGCGAACCTGTGCCATGTGTGCCACAGGTGGCAGGCAGAGTTGTATCTGAGGACATGGAAGGTATTGTCCTATGTCAGCTCTAGTGGGCATGTGTGTGCATGGAAGCTGATTTTCAGCCTTCTGGAGGGCAGAGGGAGGTCACTTTTGCTTTCCCCAGGCTTCATGAAAGCCTCCAGAGCCTGTGGAAATGAACTTCCAGTTGGGCCGCTGGGCCTTTTTTCACCCTCCCCGGGCTCTGGAGGCTTCAGTGAGCCCTGTGTGCATGTGTAGTGGGGCAGTGGGGGCGAGGGTTGTATGCACATGAGCGGGGGAGGGCATTGCATTATGGGTGTGGGCATCCATAGGCCCTTTTGGCACCCGAGCAAAAAAAGGTTTGTCATCACTGGTATAAGGCATTTGTTGAGTGGGTAGTCCTGAGAGTTGAGTAATTCCTATTTTATACCTGTACCTCAAATGAACTGCAAGTTGATCCTAATAAGCACACTGAACTTTTGCCAGATCTTATTCATTAATATTGTTAACGTAATAAAATAAAGATAAGTTATTTTGCAGACATAGTGAAGTATTGATTTAAGATTCATTTCTAAGGATCTTTTATTTTGCTTCCTGATTTATATAATGCCAGACATAAATCTGGTTTCCAATTAACATTTCAGATAATCAGCTGTGACTTTTGTTTTGAATGCTATAGTTCTAAGACCCGAGGTGGCGCAGTGGGTAGAGTGCAGTACTGCAGGCCACTAAAGCTGACTGCTAGATCTGCAGGTCAGCGGTTCAAATCTCATCACCGGCTCAAGGTTGACTCAGCCTTCCATCCTTCCGAGGTGAGTAAAATGAGGATCCGTATTGTAGAGGCACTATGCTAGCTCTGTTTAAAAAATGCTATTGCTAACATGTTGTAAGCCGCCCTGAGTCTAAGGAGAAGGGCAGCATAAAAAAATTGAATAAATAAATAAATGGAAATCATGGGGATATGAGGTGGGGAATACCTGTCAGTAGAGATATATGGATGCTGCTCATGGATGGTGCTTCAGTATGTCTTGCAAGAATGTTTATTCACAGATAATATTCCTGTGCAAAATTTGTATCACTTCTAGGTGGTTAGAGGACTGATAACAGTAACAAAGAGACATCCTACATACCTCAGCTAGAAGTTAGAAATAGGGATGGTCTGGAGCAAACAGAATGTGTATTATATAACTGCTGGAACATTCATTAGCAAAAGCTTTGGAATAGGGACAGCTAGAAATCAACAGGAAATTGTTAGATTGTTACTTAAAATGTTTATTAGATTATTTGTTTTATATTTCCCATCTTCAGAGAATAATCAGAACTGAAGAAAAGACAATTACTGCCAATCTGCCTTCCATTGAGGACCTGTACATCACATGAGTCAAAAGAGCCATGAAAATATTTATTAACCTCTCGCATCCTGGACATAAATTGTTTCAACTCCTATCCTCAAAATGATGCTTATAGAGCACTGCACAGCAACACAACTTGGCAGAAGAACAGTTTTTTCCAGAATGCCATCACTTTGCTAAACAAATAATTCCCTCAACACTGTCAAAATATTCACTAAGACTGCATTACTATTACTATTAGTCTTCTCGTTGTTCCTATCACCCATCTCCTCCCACTTATGACTGTATGACTAAGTTGTTGCTTGCGTCCTTACGACTTATATTAATATTGATTGTTCCAACTGCTTATTTGTATTCTATGACGATCATTAAGTGTTGTACCTCATGATTCTTGACAAATGTATATTTTCTTTTATGTACACTGATAGCATATGCACCAAATTCCTTGTGTGTCCAATCACACTTGGCCAATAAAAATTATATTCTATTCTATTCTTATCCCACCTTCCGCTTTAGTGAAAAAGTATAAAGTTTCTGAATTCTATTATTTGATGTTCTAGCCAAGACCCCTTTCCTTGGAGCACTTCAATAAAAGGAAACAAAATCTACATCTCATGTATGGTGTTCTTCATCGTCTTTGGCACCATGTGCAGACCTGAATTGGAGACAATATCACATTTTGGAAAAATCAAATGATCTCCTGATTTTATATTAATACATTCCTTTGGTACTGTACAGAATATGGCATTGTTATTTGGGGGAAAAGATGCATACAGTATGTTTCAACATAAATGGTGTATTTATTCTCCCATATATTTAAAAAATAAAAATAGCTATTTATCCTAGAAAAACTCTGTTCAAGCAATAGTGGCATGCATTTAGGAAATCCAAACTCATATGTCAAACATTCTAATTATACTTTGTTGTAATTATATTTTATTGAACCAGCCATACTGTAGTTTACAGTAATTAAGAAAATACTAAATACAGTATTCCACATTATAACTGACATTATATGTCAGTGCAGCCAATGTATAGTGGCTGGAAATTCAAAGGTAAAGCACTTTATAAATAGCATTTGGTTAAAATGTCAGCAAGAATGATTATTGTATGAAAAGCCATGGAGTTCTGCTACTAATTAGTGTATTCTAAAATCAATTTTCCTCAATCTGTTGTTCTCTAGATCTTTTGGATCACTGGTGTAATAAGATACAGATACATGTTAGAAATGGAGTTTTACACAACTGAAAGTAACCAGAAGAAGGAAAACTGCTCATTAATTTATTAGACCAATGTCATATTCCCCTGATTCTCGATCAATGCATACTTCAATGCCAGATTTATTTGTCTTCATGTAAATCTTGCATAATTCTTTAAACAGCAGCATTCTCCAGTATGAGTCAAGTGATATGGTCTGACAACAGAATTCGAAAAGGGAAATGTTTGGTAATGCTAAATGTATCAAAAAGAACATGGTAACTATGGCAACAAAATTAACACTAAGGCAACGTGTTATAAGGGGGTAAATTTCACTGCTAATAGCTTATATTCAGCACGAATGTTGCCCTAGAGCAGGTATTCCAGCAACTCTACCTCTAAAAACAGTTTTTAAATTTAGAAGAACTCACTTTTTAAGATATAAATCCAAAGGCAACTTATGGGGAGAAAGCTCACTGTGTCTTTGATCAATAGCATCAACATTTGCAGGGAGGAGGGGATAACAAGCATGAACATACTGCTAATATTAAATAATTGGTGATGCAAATACAAAGCTATATAAAGATTTGAAATTCATTTCATTAGAACAAAATTCATAAACCAGATAGCAATCATTCTCTATAGACATCTCAATTAAAATATTTAATATATTATTTAACTGGGAACATCAATAATATTTAGAAACTCTTGAGTTCAAAAGTGCATGGTACTTTGATTGAGTGTTACTCACTTTAAGCAAGTCATACCATAATTTCAGACTAGACTTTGGTAATAATAAATCAAATAATTGAAGTTATTTTGGAAAAAAAATCTGACTCTTTAATCCTTTTATTCAAAGTGGAGTTGTGGCGACTGAATGGAACTAAGTGTTACTGGCCAGATGCCTTCCTAACACCTACACAAAATTCACAGCAGATATTTTCTCTTTGTGTCCTGATAGAGAAACATCTGCCACTGCCTAGGATTTAACTCTCAACCTTCTTACTTCTAGACCAGGGCTGTCAAACTCTCAGCCCATTGGTCGGATATGTCAGGTGCTAGCCACAGCCACACCCAGTTTATCAAAGGGGGGGGGAGTTCCAATATGTCACATGACACTGCCGTGATGTGAGTTTGATACTTCTGCTCTAGGCCACTCTTAAACTGATGTCTGATAATTATTTATTTTCAATAAGTGTTTAATATTGGAACAATTTTTGGCTTTAATTCAAAATCCTAAAAATATATTTTAAATATTTTACTACGGTCTGGAGAATGTGAGGATATATTATATATACTTTTTATGTTATTTTAATTGGTCCTTATAAAAATATTACCCAATTTTTTAACTGAAAACTTTTCTCATGAAAAATATTTCCTTTTATGTTCTTTGGGGAAATACCATTTTTGGCAGTTAGGATGGATGGAGTTTGATAGGCACAGATAATGCATATAGATAAAACTAATTTGTCAATGTCCAATAATATGTTGTTACCCTACTGTTTAAACTGAATGGAAACAGACAATACTTGTATAAATTCTTCTGTGCATAGATTCCATCCATATAGATAAAAATCAGTGGTTCCTATAAGATTAAAAGCTGAAACCCTGAAGTTAATTTTCTCTTGGTTTTTTCCCGGTGAGACCAATCCATCAAAGGAACCTGGTCTACCCAATTATGGGATGGAGCATACTGCTTCTACTTTCACCTTTCAGCCCCAATCCAGGAGCCTTCGCAGGCAGTCATAACGAACTATTTTTGTGTTGAATTTATAGTTTATCAACAAAGAAATAAAGGGGGACTAGTATAGATCTATTTCAAGCTATTTGGCCCTCATCAGCTAGCCATATCTGGTTTTGAATCCCAGAAGGGTCTGGCTAGCTGATGAGAGCTTAATAGCTTGAAATAGATCTATACTAGTCTCCGTTAATTTCATTGTTGGTAAATATAATTTCCCCTTGTAAGGTTAGCCAGGACAGTTATATCTAGCAGTAGCAAATAGGCTGAGGAAATACAGTGGTACCTCTACTTAAGAACTTTTCTAGATTAGAACTGGGTGTTCAAGATTTTTCTGCATCTACTTAAGAACCATTTTCTACTTAAAAACCCGAACCCGGAAAAATTTCCCAGGAAATTTGAGAATGGCATGAAAGCCCGGCCATTTCCCTGGGTTTCTCTCTCTGGCACAGTGTATGGGAGGCAGCCTCGTGCCGGATGTATGGGAGGCGCATGCTCCTCCTTGCCATCTCAGAGTCCCTCTTTTTTTTAAGGCCTTAAAGTTTTGGATTTTTTTTTATTCCCCTCCCCTCACCTTCTTCCTTCAGCAGCAACTGTCCTCCTCATCTTCCTCTTCTTCCTCCTCCCACCCAAATTCTGAGCTTTTATTTCTTTCCTAATGGGTTTTCATACATTATTTGCTTTCACATTGATTCCTATGGGAAAAATTGCTTCTACTTAAGAACGTTTCTACTTAAGAACCTGGTTGAAGTAGACCCAGAGACAGGGTTTTGAGCAATCGGTACTTTTATTCAGCTCAGAGAACAAGTGACAGCTCCGCAAGGTAAAGTGACAATTCAGCGAGTACCGACTGACTCTGCCTGGAGAAACCGTTCCTTTTATATATTTGCGGTTCCCGCCAAAGCTAGAGCCGGCCGCGTCTGAGCCAATCAGGAGCGACTTCCTGCTTGGGCTCAGACAGCGCTGAAAGAGGAACAAACTATTTACAGAGTTACAAGGTAGCCATTACAGGATACAACACCCCTCCCCTCATAGTTGGACACATCCATCAAGAAAGCCATGTGACAAAGTCGTCCAATCGGTGGGGCCTCTGAGGAGCTCGCGCTGACCTGCGCAGTTCAATTTCTCCTTCGCCACCGACTGTGGAGGATGGCTCGCCGCTGTTCTCCCGGTGTGGTGGACTTGGCCTGGCGGGCCCAACGAAGGCTTCGGAGGACGAGGATGGTTCGGCGTCGCTGGATGGTTCCCCCTGGCCCGATAAGTCTCTTTGCGTGTCTCTTATTTCGGGCAATGTACTAAAGTCTGTTGAAGGGGGAGAGTCCATGTCAGCGGTTTGTGGCAATTGATTTTCTGTTCGCTTCCGAGTGTGGTCTATGTGTCGTTTCCACAAACGACCATCCTCTAGTTTAACAACATAGGTCTTAGGTGCATTTTGCTTAACAATAATTCCCTTCATCCAGTTTACATTTCCATCAAAACTTTTTACATATACATTTTGTCCCAAATACATTTCTCTTTCAGGTTTTGTACACATTTGGTTATTATTAACACAGAACCTTGGGTTTAACCTGTCTAGTGGTGACCTCAACTTCCTTCCCATCAATAACTCTGCAGGGCTTACATGTGTGTGCGAGTTAGGGGTAATGTGTTGGGTGAGTAAGAATTGGTCCAAGTTCTGTTGCACATCCCCAGGGCCTGACCTGCGCAATGCCTCCTTTGCCACCCGTACGTAACGTTCTGCCAATCCGTTAGCCCAGGGCGAATAAGGCGAGATGAGGGCATGCCTGACCCCTAGGCCATCTAGGAACAATTCGAATTGCCTGGCTGTTAGCTGTGGCCCATTGTCAGACACTAAGAGATCTGGGCACCCATGGGATGCAAACAGTCTGCTCAATACCTTGATAGTGGCACTTGTGGTTATGTTGTTCATTGCTATTATTTCCAACCATTTGGAGAAGGCATCAACCACTATTAAAAAATACTGAGACCCCACTGGGCCAGCAAAATCAATGTGGATTCTAGACCAAGGACCAGCAGGCTGTTCCCACTCAGCCGGAGTTGTTTTGGGGGGACTGGGCCGTGACTCTTGGCACGGATCACACTTTGAAACCCAACTTTCAATATCAGCATCCAGCCCTGGCCACCATAAATGCCCCCTTGCCAGGCTCTTCATCCTGACAATCCCAGGATGACCCACATGTAACATTTTGAGTACCTTTCCCCTTAGGCTTTTGGGGATGATCACTCTATCCCCCCACAGCAAACAACCTTTTACATACGATAACTCAAGTCTCTTGTTTTTAAAATCACACAATTCAGGTTTCACAACATCATTTTGCCATCCTTTTAGAACACAGTTCACCACTTGTTTAAGGATTTGATCTTGCTGCGTGTGTGCAGCTACCTCTTTTGCTGTGGTTAGTGGGTTTTCCTCGAGTTCTATCATTAACACATCTGTGGAAGGAACAGGGTCTTCCACTAAGTCTGTTATGGGGCATCTGCTGAGACCGTCTGCATGATTGATTTCCTTCCCCCCCTTGTGGGTGAGCTCATACTGATACCCTGAGAGGAAAAGAGCCCATCTGATTAGTCTTGGAGACATAAAAGGTGGAGTGGGCTTGTTGGGGGCTAGCAGGCCTAGTAGGGGTTTGTGGTCAGTGACTAGCTCAAAGCTTCTTCCAAATATGTAATTGTGAAACTTCTTTACCCCTGCCACTAATGCTAGAGCCTCCTTGTCTAACTGGCTATAATTCCTTTCTGTGCTGGTCATGGTTCTTGAAAAAAATGCTATTGGGGCCTCTGTCTTATTAGGTAGAACGTGAGCTAGGACTCCTCCTATGCCGTACGGCGAAGCGTCGCATGTGAGCCTAATGGGTAGTGAAGCACTATATTGGACTACTACACTTTTAGAAGTTAATAAATTTTTTATTTGAGAAAAAGCTTCACGTTCAGTTTTCCCCCATGTCCAGCGGGCTTCCTTCTGGAGTAAACGATGGAGAGGCTCTGCTACTGTTGCCTTCTGCTTTAAAAAAACGGAATAAAAATTAAGGAGGCCCAAAAATGCCTGCAACTCATTCTTATCTCGTGGCTCTGGGGCTTCTCTAATTGCTCTCAGCTTCTCTGTTGTGGGGTGGATACCTTCCTTATCTATTTTATATCCTAGGAATTCTATACTGTTGGTTCCCCAGACACATTTATCAGGCTTGATTCTTAAACCTTTGTCCTGTAACCTCTTAAGTACTTCCCTTATTCTTTTGTTTACTTGTTCCTGGTTTTCCCCTGCAATTAGGATGTCATCAAAGTATGGAATGGCCCCATTTACCCCTGACAATAGGCGTTCCATAATGCTCTGGAATATTCCTGGGGCTATGCTTACCCCAAACTGTAACCTCGTGCATTTGAAAGCCCCCCTGTGCGTTACAATTGTTTGAGCGTTTGCTGTTTGTTCATCGACCGGAAGTTGCTGGTAAGCTTGCGCCAGGTCGATCTTTGCGAACCTTTTCCCCTCCCCCAGGGAGTGTAGCAGTTGTTGCACAACCGGGATGGGGTAGGGGTGGTGTTGGAGTGCCTTGTTTAGGGTCGATTTGTAATCAGCGCAAACTCTTAAAGAGCCATCTGGCTTCAGAGGGGTAACTATGGGAGTTTCCCATGGCCCCTGCTCCACAGGGACCAAAATACCTTGGCTAATGAGTTTGTCCAGCTGTATGTCTAGTTTGGGGAGGAGCGGCAGGGGGACCCTGCGAGGTTTTAGTCTGATCGGTGGGACCTTGGGGTCAATAGAGAAAGATATAGGGGGGCCCTTATACAATCCCAGTGTGGGGCTGAACACTTCAGGGAACTCTTTCACAAAGTTAGGCATATCATAACAGTTTACATTACACACACCCGAAATCTCGATCCCCAGTGGTTCCATCCATGCTAAACCCAGAAGAGAGTGCTTGGCCCCTGTTACAATAAGCATGGGAAGGGTACATTTAACATTCTTGAATGCGATAGGTACATTTGCTGTTCCCAAGACCGAGATTACTCCCCCCTGAAAGTCTCTAATCACCAAAGAGGTTTGATTTAGGTCAGCCTTAGATACATTAGGCATATACAGTTTAAATTTTTCCCAGGGCATGATGGTATATCTAGAGCCCGTATCCAGCTCCATTGAGCAAGGTTGGTTATTGAGTAACAGTGATATAACAATTTTAGCCCCTTTTTTGGTTGCCGTGTTATTCACGGAAAATTGAGAGTTACCTCTATAGTAGTCGCGGTTAGCGGTTGAGTAGTTCCTTTGACCCGCGTTGCGGAATGGTCTCCTTTCTCGCGCTTGGGGGGTCTGGTTTTGAGGTCGCTGGTATTGCGGTGTGGCAAATGTTTCCTCTGGCGCTGTTGCTCTGCATGCGATGGCGATGTGGCCTCTCCGGTTGCAACGGCGGCATGTAGCGTCTCGGAAGGGGCATCGATGGCGCTGGTGATTTCCCCGGCAGCCCGCGCAGGGGGCTGGGTGAGTAGCTCTCAGGTGTCTCGGCTGGTCTTGCACCAGGAGGCAGTTGTCTCCGCTGGGAATTTGTTGGCTGTTGTCTGTTTCCACGGCGCTGGGAGACGCGGAGTCGATTTTTGCAATGAGTTCTCGCCTTCCGTGCTCTTTCAATTCTCTCGCCGCTGCGTCGGCTGCTTCTGCGGTTTGCGCCAGTTTAATCACGGTTTGTAGGCTCGGCTCTTCTTCGATGAGGAGTTTATTTCTCACCGTGCTGCTTTTCATGCCGAAAACCAAGGCGTCGGTGAGGCGAGCTTCCGGGTCTTTAAACTTGCATTGAGCAAGTACCGTTCGAAGCCGCGTTGTAAACTGGCTGATCGACTCGGTTTCCCTCTGAGCCATCATGTGGAATTGATGCCGAAAAACCATGGCTGGTTTGGTCGGCTTGAAATGGCTCGCCAGTTTTTGTTGTAGGACGTCCCACGCTGTGGCTCTTGCTTGTTCCGGTTCGGTGAGAGTTTGGGCAAGTCTACGGATTTCTGCGCCGCAGTAGTTAAGGAAAATAGCCCGTCTGCGATCGGCTTCGGCGTCCTGCATTCCCGCCGCCTCGAGGAAGATCTCGAAGGTGGCCATGTACTCGTCCCATGTCGATTTCTCGGGATCGAAGAGTTCCGGAGCCTGGCCGATCTGGATTTTGTCCATGTTGCACGTGAAGTTTCTTCCATCCGTTCGTCGCCAGTGAAGTAGACCCAGAGACAGGGTTTTGAGCAATCGGTACTTTTATTCAGCTCAGAGAACAAGTGACAGCTCCGCAAGGTAAAGTGACAATTCAGCGAGTACCGACTGACTCTGCCTGGAGAAACCGTTCCTTTTATATATTTGCGGTTCCCGCCAAAGCTAGAGCCGGCCGCATCTGAGCCAATCAGGAGCGACTTCCTGCTTGGGCTCAGACAGCGCTGAAAGAGGAACAAACTATTTACAGAGTTACAAGGTAGCCATTACAGGATACAACACTGGTCACGGAACGAATTGAGTTCTTAAGTAGAGGTACCACTGTAGTTCCAGCATAGCATTTTAAAGAAAATATATACTGCAGCATCAATAATACAACACCTGAGCCCAACAGGTAGTTAATGTAATGCAAACACAAAAGCTGGATTCAAACTGGCACAGCATCCACACTGGGGAATTTGCAACTGCCAGCACAAGATTAATCCGGAGATATCTTAACAGTTTCTTCTTTTTTGTTCCTAGTGTTTTGTAGCATTTTGCTTTATGAAGATTTCTTTCCTCACTGATTAGCCATCAAAATTGCTTTCTATTTTCTTATCAATTACAGAGGTGGGTTCCTGCTGGTTCAGACCCATTCTATAGAACCAGTAGCAGGAATTTTCCCTGTTCGCTGAACTGGCAGCAATGGCCAACTGCACACTCCCCGGGGTGGAATGTTCCTGGTTTACTTACACCTGCGCAGAGGGTAAAAGAACCCAAATGGCAGCGTCTGGTAGGGTGGGTGGAGCCTCGTGCTGCCTTTATGATTGGTTCTCTGATGACCTACAGGCATGAGCGAACTGGCCTCATTTTACCCCCAGACACCCACCCCCACCCAAAACTGGCTCTCTTGGCAGTGCCATAGGCTGCAGCATCTTGTTTTTCTGAAGTATCTTTCAGATGGCAGTATACGACATTAAATAATGTTTGAGATTCTAGCCATAATCAGGTTATCTCTAAAGAACAAATGGTCAACAAGGGGTTATTTTATTTATTTATTTGTTTGTTTGTTTGTTTGTTTGTTTATTTAT
Source organism: Erythrolamprus reginae (assembly GCF_031021105.1). Lineage (NCBI taxonomy): Eukaryota > Metazoa > Chordata > Lepidosauria > Squamata > Dipsadidae > Erythrolamprus > Erythrolamprus reginae. The sequence continues at coordinate 312,214,258 of NC_091951.1, forward strand.
TTATTGGATTTGTATGACGCCCCTCTCCAGTCATTATAAATAGAATAGAATAGAATAGAATTTTATTGGCCAAGTGTGATTGGACACACAAGGAATTTGTCTTGGTGCATATGCTCTCAACGTACATAAAATAAAATATACATTTGTCAAGAATCATGTGGTACGACACTTAATAATTGTCATAGGGGTCAAATAAGCAATGAAGAAGCAATATTAATAAAAATCTTAGGATATACGCAACAAGTTATAGTCATACAGTCAACATGGGAGGAAATGGGTGATAGGAATGATGAGAAAAACTAGTAGAATAGAAGTGCAGATTTAGTAGAAAGTCTGACAGTGTTGAGGGAATTATTTGTTTAGTAGAGTGATGGCGTTCGGGAAAAAAACTGTTCTTGTGTCTAGTTGTCTTGGTGTGCAGTGCTCTGTAGCGACGTTTTGAGGGTAGGAGTTGAAACAATTTGTGTCCAGGATGTGAGGGGTCAGTAAATATTTTACCCGCCCTCTTTTTGACTCGTGCAGTATACAGGTCCTCAATGGAAGGCAGGTTGGCAGCAATTGTTTTTTCTGCAATTCTGATTATCCTCTGAAGCCTGTGTCGGTCCTGTTGGGTTGCAGCACCAAACCAGACAGTTATAGAGGTGCAGATGACAGACTCAATGATTCCTCTATAGAACTGAATCAGCAGCTCCTTGGGCAGTTTGAGCTTCCTGAGCTGGCGCAGAAAGAACATTCTTTGTTGTGCTTTTTTGATGATGTTTTTGATGTTAGGTGACCATTTTAGGTCTTGAGATATGATAGAACCTAGAAATTTGAAGGTCTCTACTGTTGATACTGTGTTGTCTAGTATTGTGAGAGGTGGAAGGGTGGAAGGGTTTCTCTTAAAGTCTATCACCATTTCTACGGTTTTGAGTGTGTTCAGTTCTAGATTGTTCTGGTCACACCACAAGGATAGTTGTTCAACTTCCCGTCTGTATGCAGATTCATCATTGTCTCGAATGGTTTAGGGTTTAGGTTTATTGGATTTATATGCCGCCCCTCTCCGCAAACTCGGGGCGGCTCACAACAATAATAAAAAACAGTACAGTACACAATACCAAATCCAATGCCCACCCATCCAGTTCCAATTGAAATTAATAATCTCATAAAAAGCAGTATATATAAAAAACAGGCACACAGTCAATCAATCAACAAAACAACATGGGCAAGGGGGAGGTGTTTTAGTTCCCCCATGCCTGACGGCAAAGGTGGGTCTTAAGGAGTTTACGAAAGGCAGGGAGGGTGGGGGCAATCCTAATCTCAGGGGGGAGCTGGTTCCAGAGGGTCGGGGCCCCCACAGAGAAGGCTCTTCCCCTGGGTCCCACCAGACGACATTGTTTAGTCGACGGGACCCGGAGAAGGCCAACTCTGTGGGACCTAACCGGTCGCTGGGATTCGTGCGGCAGGAGGCGGTCCCGAAGATATTCTGGTCCGGTGCCATGAAGGGCTTTATAGGTCATAACCAACACTTTGAATTGTGACCGGAAACTGATCGGCAGCCAATGCAGACTGCGGAGTGTTGGAGTGATATGGGCATACTTGGAGAAGCCCATAATTGCTCTCGCAGCTGCATTCTGCACGATCTGAAGTTTCCGAACACTTTTCAAAGGTAGCCCCATGTAGAGAGCGTTACAGTAGTCGAGCCTCGAGGTGATGAGGGCATGAGTGACTGTGAGCAATGACTCCCGGTCCAAATAGGGCCGCAACTGGCGCACCAGGCGAACCTGGGCAAACGCCCCCCCTCGCCACAGCTGAAAGGTGTTTTTCTAATGTGAGCTGTGGATCGAGGAGGACGCCCAAGTTGCGGACCCTCTCTGAGGGGGTCAATAATTCCCCCCCAGGGTAATGGACGGACAGATAGAATTGTCCTTGGGAGGCAAGACCCACAGCCACTCCGTCTTGTCTGGGTTGAGTTTGAGTTTGTTGACACCCATCCAGGCCCCAACAGCCTCCAGGCACCGGCACATCACTTCCACTGCTTCGTTGACTGGACATGGGGTGGAGATGTACAACTGGGTATCATCGGCATATTGATGATACCTCACCCCATGCCCTTGGATGATCTCACCCAGCGGTTTCATGTAGATATTAAATAGCAGGGGGGAGAGGACCGACCCCTGAGGCACCCCACAAGGGAGAAACCTCGGGGTCGACCTCTGACCCCCCACTAACACCGACTGCGACCGACCGGAGAGGTAGGAGGAGAACCACTGAAGAACAGTGCCTCCCACTCCCAACCCCTCCAGCCGGCGCAGAAGGATACCATGGTCGATGGTATCGAAAGCCGCTGAGAGGTCAAGGAGCACCAGGACAGAGGACAAGCCCCTGTCCCGGGCCCACCAGAGATCATCCATCAACGCGACCAAAGCAGTTTCCGTGCTGTAGCCGGGCCTGAATCCAGACTGCTGAGGACCTAGATAATCGGCTTCATCCAAGGACCGCTGGAGTTGAAGTGCCACCACCTTCTCGACAACCTTCCCCATGAAGGGAAGGTTGGAGACTGGACGGTAGTTATTAAGCACGGCTGGGTCCAGGGAAGGCTTCTTGAGGAGGGGGCGCACAACCGCCTCCTTATAAAGTGGCAGAAAGGACCCCCTCCCCAAGGAGGCGTTGACAATCTCCTGGACCCAGCTCCGTGTCACCCCTCGACTGGCCGAAACCAGCCAAGAGGGACACGGATCCAGTAAACAGGTGGCGGAACTCACAGCTCCAATGGCCTTGTCCACTTCATCAGGTGTCACCAAGTCAAACCCCTCCCAGACAGATAGACAAAGACGTTTAGCCCCAGTCACCTCGACTGACTCATTGTCAGTCGACTCTGTTTCACAATTGGAGTCGAGGTCCGCTCGGATCCGGGCGATTTTATCAGCGAAAAACGTGTTAAAATCCTCGGCACTACTCTGCAAGGGCTCCCCAACTCCCCTCTGATTAAGAAGGGAGCGGGTTACCCTAAACAGAGCGGCCGGGCGGGATTCCGCTGATGCAATCAAGGCGGCATGATACGCGCATCTTGCCGCCTTGAGCGCCACTTTGTAAGTCTTAATATGAGCTCTTACAAGTGTTCGATCGGATTCGGACTTACTCTTCCTCCATCGCTTCTCCAGACGTCTCTTCTGGCGCTTTAACACCCGGAGCTCCTCGTTGAACCATGGAGCTCTACGGGGTCTAGTGCCGCGGAGAGGTCGCAACAGCGCAATCCGGTCAAGAGCCTCCCCTGCAGCCTTGTTCCAGGCCTCAGCAAGAGACTCTGCCGAACTGTGGACAAGTGTATCTGGAATAACCCCAAGCGCCATCTGGAAGCCTTCTGGATCCATCAGGCGTCTGGGGCGGAACCTCCTAATTGGTTCCGCCTCCCTGCGGGGAAGGATTGGAGCCAGGAAGTTAAGCCGCAGTAGGAAATGATCTGACCACGACAAAGGCAGCACTTCTAAGCCCCTTAATCTCAGATCATTACTCAGTTGCTCAGAGAGGAATATCATATCGGGTGCGTGCCCACCCTCGTGAGTCGGACCCTGAACTACTTGAGTCAGGTCCATGGCTGTCATGGTGGCCATGAACTCCTGTGCCAGTCCAGAGGAACCGCCGAGCGACGGCAGATTGAAGTCCCCCAGGACGATAAGTCCGGGGAACTCCACCGCCAGCCCGGCCACCTCCTCGAGCAGCACAGGCAGGGCTGTTGACACGCAGCTGGGAGGCAGGTACGTGAGTAACAAGCCCACCTGAACCCCTAAGTCCAACTTCACCAGGAGGGACTCGCAACCCGCAACCTCTGGAGCAATGAGCCTACGCAGGCCAAGAATGAGTCCAATCACTGTTGTATCATCTGCAAACTTCAGTATTTTAAGATGGATCGTATGAGATGCAGTCATTAGTGTATAGAGAGAAGAGAAGTGGTGAGAGTACACAGCCTTGGGGGGCACCTGTGCTAATTGTACATATATCTGATGTGATTTTTCCTAGCTTCACCTACTGCTTCCTGTCTGTTAGGAAGCTTGTGATCCACTTACAAGTGGGTTCAGGTACCGCTAGCTGATTTAGTTTGGTTAAGAGAATGTCCGCTACGATGGTATTGAATGCTGAACTGAAGTCCACAAAGAGGACCCTGGCGTAGGTCATTGGAGATTCAAGATGTTGAAGGATGTAGTGTAGAGTCATATTAACAGCATCATCTGTTGATCTATTTGCTCGGTATGCAAATTGCAGGGGGTCTAACAGTGGATCCGTGATGGCTTTCAAATGGAACATCACTAGCCTTTCAAAGGTTTTCATAACTACAGATGTTAGAGCAAGGACACTGTATAACTTTTGCATGTAGACTGAAATATGAACGTATTAATCTTGCTCACTAATTTAATTTCAGGTTTGTCCCTTAAAAATGAAACTCTAGAAAACTTTTTATCACATTTTTAATTAAGATCAGTTGTGTCATTCAAAAAACAATTTTAAAATAAATAAATAAAGGGATGGCAAATTTCAAATTGCTCCATACAACGATATTCATTTCAAAACTTTTATTTGTTTGTTTGTTTGATTGATTGATTGATTGATTGATTGATTGATAGTTTGTTTGTTTGATTTCTAGGCCGCCTTTCTCCAACAACTCAGGGCGCCTTACATGATAAAATCAATACAATACAAAATATGAGAAATCCAATGTAAATCCTAATCCGTTCGCCACTCTGAGTCTGTTTTGGAGTGAGCGGCATATAAATACAACTAAATAAATAAATAAATAATATAAAAGCCCCAATAATTAAAAATCATTTAACTAAAATCCATTAATAATCATTCACACATACCATCAGCCGAAGCAAGAAGTCAATGTTCAATGGCCCCAAGCCTGTTGGCAAAGATGTGTTTTTAGAGCCTTATGAAAGGCCGGAGGGGTCACACAAATTTCTGGGGGGAGTTGATTCCAAAGGGCCGGAGCTGCCACAGAGAAGGCCCTTCCCCTGGGCTCGACCAGGTGACATTATGTTACAACTGCAGTCTTATCACAGCCTTGCTATCTCTAAAGAGATTTCCATTAATAGTTTTACATGTTTGATTACTGGACAATTAAATTATTGCCATGTAATACAATTTCTGCATAAGATGCACTTGTTAATAATATATTTCTGAGGGAAAGGTGAGGGTTATCATCTGTAAAGTGATGTCGAACCTTCTTTTTCTCAAGTGCCGAAAGAGCATGCGTGCATGCTACCACGAATGCGTGAGTGCCCACATCCATAATTCAATGCCTGGGGAGGGCAAAAACAGCTTCCCTGACCCCTGGAGACCCTCTAGAGGCTGGAAATGGCCTCTTCCCCAACTTCTGGTGGACCCAGTAGGCTCGTGTTTCATCCTCTCCAGTTTCCAAAGGCTTCCCTGGAGCCAAGGGAGGGTAAAAATGCCCTCCCACATGCCCCCAGAGGCTCTCTGAAAGCCAAAATTGCCCTCCCGGAGCCTCTGTGCGAGCCAAAAATTAGCTAGCCTGCACACACATGCACATTGGAGCTGAACTAGGACAACTGATTGCATGCCAGTAGATATGGCTCTTTGTGCTACCTGTGGCACCCATGCCATAGGTTTCCCATCACAGTTCTATAGATTCTGCCTGCCCAATCTGGCATTGGAGGAACAAGAGAGATGAATCGTATGTCATCTTATAATGTAGAGCTCAATTATTTATTTATTTATTTATTTATTTATTTATTCGTTTGTTTATTCATTTATTCATTTATTCATTCATTCATTCATTCATTCATTCATTCGATTTTTATGCCGCCCTTCTCCTTAGACTCAGGGCGGCTTACAACGTGTTAGCAATAGCACTTTTTAACAGAGCCAGCATATTGCCCCCACAATCTGGGTCCTCATTTTACCCACCTCGGAAGGATGGAAGGCTGAGTCAACCTTGAGCTGGTGATGAGATTTGAACCGCTGACCTACAGATCTACAGTCAGCTTCAGTGGGCTGCAATACTGCAATCTACCTGCTGCACCACCCCGGCTCTTTACCCTCTGAAGTGTGGAAAGTAGTGGCCCTATTCCCAGACATCAAAGGTAGTCTAGAATGATACTGAAATTGTAGATATGAAAAGCACTTGAGACATCTAGCAGGATCAAAAGGTTTGTACACTCCTGTCCTGGTCCCATCGAAGTATGATCAATGTTATCTCAGTTCTTATCACCTTGAAATTCAACTAGAAAGAATTAAAATGATCTCATCCAGGTATGACCACAATTGCAAGTCCATCACTTTCTTGACCAATCTTAGCCCAAGGGAGGAGTTGACAATAGTAGCAATAGTTCTTAAAAATTCTAACTGGCAACTAGTTCTCCAAAATGCCTGGTCAAAATCTGGCATGTCCTTTTTTGAGGAGGGCTTCCACATTTTTTTCAAAGCCAACTGCATTATGTTGCCTGTTAAAGATGATTCACCATCATTTTGACAAAACCTTTTGTTATCTCCTTGGACATTTTCACCAATCAAGAAGTAAATGCTAGAAGACCACTTCCTCAGGAATAACCAGATTTGAAGATTAAAAAGACATGTTGATCCTATATGAACAGTAAGGTATTTTAGAAAATAGGTGGACTACCTGAAAATATAAGAAATATCTAATCTAAACTATTCTAATCTAATTGTATTTCCTTTTGTTCAGTTTTGATTCTTAAAATTCATGTCAGTGATACTCAATGAAGGTTATTACCTTTATGATTATATGTATTATAAATCCCTATTGTAATTATTTTATATGATTAAGCTTGACCATCCTACAAAACTGAGCCACTTTTCCACCCAAGGGTATCTCTTTGTATTTCTCTCTTATTCAGCTGGAATGCAAGTTGACAAACACTATAACTGACAGGGAGGAAAATAAGTTGTCTGGATTAGAGAATGTATTATGCAGAGTGAAGTATTACAAGAAAAGTAAGGACAATAGAAATCTTTTGGGAAGAGAAACATAGTAATAAAAAACCGCCTGTTTACAAATTTGAGATAGGATTCACATAAATTAATCCATAAAGTACTGAGACAGTAATCTCTCTCTCGAGCTATTTGAAAAAAAAATCAATCACATTTTTTACTTTGTTGTACTTTAAACTTTGATTGACTAATGTAATATGTAAATTGACATGTACTTCATATTGAAAACATTTTTAATAAGTAACTTTTTAAAATAGAACTACAGTATTTTAATGGTATTTAATCAAACATTGTGTTGTTAATTGTGAAGTTGTGTATGACTCATCGCGACCCCTGGGACAACGTTCAAGTTGTCCAAGGCTGCCTTCCTATCCTCTACCATCCCCCCGAGTCCATTTAATCTCATGTGGACATATTAAATGGGGAAATTAGCTCCCTTTCAGCTCCCTATTTATGTGAGATAAGAATATTTGAAAGGCAAAATCAAAACAATTTAATTAAATAAAAATGAAATTATTGTATGTTTAATAGTGTTTTATTTTAAGCTATATAGAGTCAATTTGGAATCAGGTGTTATCTAAATTGTACAATTTGATTAACGAGAAAGGAGGACAAGACCCTGACTATATATATTCAATTGCTAATCTCCATTATTGACTACCATGTAGGAAGCCAGGCCTTGTCATAGAGCTGGTTAAATTAAGTAAAAATCCAAACAAACAGATATTATACTATTGTGTAATATGTCAGTACTGTCATAAATCTATGAGTTTTTAAAGGAGCATTTGTTTTTCTTTTTATGTTAGGCATCTGAAATTACAGTAAAGAATTCAGATCAGTATTAATCGTGCGTGCTATATTTTTTCCTTTGTGCAATCTTGTCTGTATAAGTATGAAAAAAATGCATTATGTAATATGCATCAAGAGCTGTGAGTTCTCCAACCTGCAAAGGACCATTAGTCCTTGGGTTATAATAGTAACTGGGACCAGGACTACTGTTGCTAAGCGATCCTGACCTAAAGCATGACATCACATGATTTGTGATGGCAATCCAGGCAGTCCTGGTTGCCAATGTATCCCCGAGACATGTATGTTGTGAAGCGGTGGAAGCTGCAGGGAAGGAGTTTAAGGATGTTTGGGGGTGGGAGTGGTGCTGGAAGGCCCAGCACAGGCCAAATGCAAGCTGGAAAACAGATCGTGCAGAATGCGGCCGCGAGAGCAATCATGGGCTTTCCTAGATATGCCAATGTCTCGTCAATACACTGGCTGCCAATCAGTTTCCGGTCACAATTCAAAGTGTTGGTTATGACTTATAAAGCCCTACATGGCATCGGACCAAATACCTTTGGGACCACCTTTTGCCACACGAATCCCAGCGACCGATTAGGTCCCACAGAGTCGGCCTTCGCCCGGTCCCGTCTACAAAACAATGTCATCTGGTACGACTGAGGGGAAGAGCCTTCTCTTTGGTGGCCCTGGCCCTCTGGAATCAATTCCCCCAGGAGATTAGGACTGTCCTCACGCTCCTTGCCTTCGGTAAACTCCTGAAAACCCACCTATGTTGCCAGGCATGGAGGAATTGATATACCCCTAGCTATTCATGTTTATGTATGGTTTGTTCAGGCTGTATGATTATTTTTTATATGGGTTTTTAAAATGGTTTTTAATATTGGATTCGTATACTATGTATTGCTTGTTGTGAGCTGCTCTGCCCCGGAGAGGGGCGGCATACAAATCTAATAAATGATGATGATGATGATGATGATGATGATGATGATGATGATGATGATGCAATTCAAGCATAGGAAGCGCAAGGGAAACAGGGTGCAGAGGGCACAAGTTCATGGAAGCAGAGGGAGGCCAAGGGAAAGATATGGTGCAGTGCCCAGGAAACCTTACCTTCCCTCTTGACTTTACTTGTGGATTGCTTGACAAAGGGGAAAGTCGCAGATGGCATGTAACAGCAGGAGCCCTATGACAGCCAGAACCTCAGGGATCGGTGCAAGTACCACTGATTCAACTTTGCAACTTTGAACAATGTGCCTCCATACTGCACAGTGCCATATTGATTTCTTAATTACAAGGTAGGGAAGTGTTGCTTTATTTTTGTTTAGATCTTGGCAGGAACATCAACACCAGATTTCAGATAATGCTTAGTGCAACTTAACAGCCTGGCATAGATTCTATAAAATTGTAATCTTTAACATTAACTGAAATGTAATTTTATTAACAGTAATAGCTAAGAAAAGCTTTCCTTGGGTAAAAAATAGTTAAGAGTTTATAGAAGGCCTACAATTTTGCTCAGATTTCTATACAACTTTATAATTGTGCTAAGAGCCTTATGTGAACTACTTAGATGGAATTGGGATGATACAATGATCTCAAGGTTGAAGACTTTTTTATGGTCAGGTAAAGAGTTCAAACAGACACCAAAAAGTTTCATCTTAAGTAAAACACTTGCTGTCTAGCTGCAAATCTATGAAAGAACAAAAGCAGTAAGTAAAAGAGGAGGAAAAACTTGGGCATTCCTACCAATCTGTTTGTATTGCAAGGGCTGGCTTTGCTTTGTACCAAGGGAGAGATTCTACTACAGGCCCCACATGAGCAAGTAACTCCAAGAAGATAGGAGGTAGGGTTTGGAAATAATCCAGACACACAATGAGTTCTTAATGCATGAAGAAGGGCACTAACTTGCTGCAGTGAAAGGAAGAATTTGGATCCAGAACTCAAAAATCTGTTCAGGAAATTGGTAGAACCTTAGACTCTGATATGGATATTAAACTATACACTTATACCTGTATTCAAAACTTAGCACAGACACCTGAAATCCCATGCAGGTAGAAAAGGGGCTGAAAAATCAATCAGTTGCTATGCAACTGAAAGGCAGAGCCAAGCAGAGATTTAGGGGACATATGCAGAAGTGGGCTGCTAAGGTGGAATGGTGATATGTGCTCGCCTCCATGCCTCTGAGTGCTAGCAGAGTCCAGCGCAATTATGCTAGTGCACCTGTGCAGGTAGCAAAATTGCACACGGAGGTGCAGGTGTGCCTGTGTTTCGGTGTGGTATTTTGCTACCGTGCATGCATGGAAGCAAAAAACCATGCCAAAATACGGGCACATCTGCATCTCTGCGTGCAATTTTTCTACCTGCACAGGTGCACTAGCATAATTGCACAAGATTCCGCTAGCATTCAGAGCCACGGAGGCGAGCACACGTCACCGTTCCACCTTAGCAGCCCACCTCTGGGCGTGTGTACCCGAAGTCAGAGAACTGCAAGCTCAATTGACATGCCTAGATAGCAAATAGCTACAACCAAAGAAGAGGAGTCAGAAAAAAATAGTGAAACAAGCAGTGTTATAATAGTGGAGCCCTTGGTGCTCTCATCCTGGTTGCTTGCTCTCTGACATTGCACTAGAGATGTTACCTAATTGGCTAATGAAACGTCTGCAAGCAAACAATCGAGCTCAGAAAACAGCAAGGACCCCACAGTTCAGTCACAGACTACAGATATTCTCATGTATATGTGCCCCAGGATAATGTTGTAAGATCCAATCCGGGTCAGCCTCTGAAACCAGTAATACAGTGGTACCTCTACTTAAGAACGCCTTTACTTACGAACTTTTCTAGATAAGAACCGGGTGTTCAAGATTTTTTTGCCTCTTCTCAAGAACCATTTTCCACTTACAAACCCAAGCGTCCGAAACTGTAACCGGAAAAGACAGGGAGAAGCCTCCATGAGGCCTCTCTAGGAATCTCCTGGGAGGAAACAAGTCCAGAAAAGGCATGGAGAAGTCTCCGTGGGGCCTCTATAGGAATCACCTGGGGGGAAACAGGGCCTCCATTGTCCCTGTGGTTTCCCCAATCGCACGCATTATTTGCTTTTACATTGATTCTTATGGGGAAAATTGTTTCTTCTTACAAACTTTTCTACTTAAGAATCTGGTCATGGAATGAATTAAGTTTGTAAGTAGAGGCACCACTGTATTGTCTTCTGAACTTTCAGACTTGTATTAGAGCTCATCTTAAGAGAAAATCTCTCTAGCAAAGTACAAGATATTCTCTTGCATTGGAAATACTGGAAAAGTTTCTACATGCTCTATAAGGACTTCTGGGTAGAATAGCACCTCCCAGAGAAAGACCATTGTACAGTAGAAATGGATGGGGATTTTTGAAAAAATCTGGTTAGTTATTTTTTTTTAAATGGGCTAGACGAAAAGGAAATACATAAGGAACAGAAGTCTGAAGAACATAAGAGACTAATTTAGAAGGGCACAGTGTAGTTTAAAAGGGACAGCACAAAGCTAAGATGAGGATTTGATTAGGAGAAAATATTGTAGATGTGTCAAGGCTGGTCATGTAGCCTGAATCTGTATGAGCCAGACACATAAAGGTTAATTAGCAATTGCCTGCCAGTAACTAAAACACAGCTAAGATGAAAGCAAAGGTACCAGCAAGGGTCAATAAAAAAATATCCTTAGTTTAACAGAGACAAGTAGAACCAGAACACCAGTGTGCCCTTATCTTGTTAGAGGTTTTCTCAGAATACAGTAATGAATTTGTTCGGTTTAAATAAAGACGTGAAAAATTGCAGTGAAAACTGCAAGTTTTGCAATTGTTATGAGTAATAAAACTGTAATAATAATTTTATAACAATGATCTAAGTCAGGGGTCTCCAGCCTTGGTAACTTTAAACACTTGTGGACTTCAACTCCCAGAATTCCTCAGCCAGCAAAGTATTCAATTTTTAAAGTTGCCAAGGTTGCAGACCCCTGATCTAAGCACGGGTTGAGTTTCTAGCAGTATGCTGATGACACATAGCTGTACATTTCACTTCAATTCAATGAAGCAGTGGAAGTGATGTGTTGGTGGCTGTGAGGGTCAACAGGCTCAAGCCAACCCTGGCTTGATGGAATGGCTGTGGGTTTTGCCTCCCAAGGACAATTCCATTTGTCTATCCATTGCTCTGGGGGGTGAATCGTGACCCGCTCAGAGAGGGTCCACAACTTGGGAGTCCTCCTTGATTCACAACTGAGGCTAGAGCAACATCTCTCAGCTGTGGCTAGTGGGACGTTTGCACAGGTCTGTATGATGCAACAGTTGCTGCTGTATTTGGAAAGGGAGTCTCTTCTCACAGTCACTCATGCCCTCATCACCTCGAGGCTCAATTACTACAATGCGCTCTACATGGGGCTAACCTTAAAGAATGTTCTGAGATTTCAACTAGTTTAGAACGCAGAAATGTGAGCTGTTATGGGTTTACCCAGATATATCCATATAACTTCATCACTCCACGAGCTGCACTGGCTTCCGATTGGTCTCCAAATGAAATTTAAGGTGTTGGTCATTAACTATAAAGTATGGCTTAGGACCAGATTACTTATGGACTATTTTTTGCCTCACATGTCCCAGTGATAGGTCAGATCCCACAGAGAATAGGATAGAATATAATTTTTTATTGGCCAAGTGTGATTGGACACACAAGGAATTTGTCTTGGTGCATATGCTCTCAGTGTACATAAAAGAAAAGATACATTTGTCAAGACTCATGTGATACAACACTTAATGATTGTCATAGGGGTCAAATAAGCAATTAAGAAACAATCAATATTAATAAAAAGCTTAGGATACAAGCAACAAGTTACAGTCATACAGTCCTAAGTGGGAGGAAAAGGGTGATAGGAATGATGAGAAAAAACTTATAAAAATAGAAATGCAGACTTAGTAAAACATTTGACAGTGCTGAGGGAATTATTTGTTTAGTAGAGTGATGGTGTTTGGGGAAAAAACTGTTCTTGTGTCTAGTTGTCTTGGTGTGGCAGTGTTCTGTAGCAACGTTTTGAGGGTAGGAGTTGAAACAATTTGTGTCCAGGATGTGAGGGGTCAGTAAATATTTTCACCCCCCTCTTTTTGACTCATGCAGTATATAGGTCAGTGATGGCGAACCTATGGCACGGGTCCCACAGGTGGCATGCGGAGTCATATGTGCTGGCATGCGAGCCGCTGCCCTAGCTCAGCTCCAATATGCATGTGTGTGCCATCCAGCTGATTTTTGGCTCACACAGAGGCTCAGGGAGGGCGTTTTTGTCTTTCAGAGAGCCTCTGGGGAGATAGGGGAGGGTATTTTTTACCGTGCACCAGCTCCAGAGAAGCCTTTGGAGCCTGGGGAGGGTGAAACACGAGCCTACAGGGCCCACCAGAAGTTGGGAAACAGGGGGGGGGGGGCGAGCCAACTGCGGAGTCAGTCGGTCGGTGTGGAGCCGAGCTCCGTTCAACACTGTCATTCTATATACATTCAATCGGTCTTCGAGGACCACAGACCTTACATGCAAAGCTCTGAAGGAAGGGGGGTATCGCCAGTTCGATTTTTGGGACGGCAGCCCGATCGATGAATCAAATTATCCCCCGGAAAGATCGTGTGCCTGTAAACTAGGAGCATCATGGCGGCCTAGAGTGCTTCCAGCTGGAGAAGAATGAAGCACTAACCAGCAAGGGCGATTGTGACGGTGGATCTGATCTTAAACATACCAGAACTCGATAAACTTTGAGAGCAAACAGTGAGTTTACCCTTGGGAACTGCACCGTTTCCTAATTTATTTATTAACTGTAAAGATATCAGAAGTTGGGAAACAGGCCATTTCCAGTCTCCAGAGGGCCTCCGGGGGGTGGGGGAGCTGTTTTTGCCATCCCCAGGCATTGAATTATGAGTGTGGGCACTCGCGCATGCACGAGTGGTAGAAATTTGGCCACGGTTGTCAAACCAGTAGTGAAGGCCGGCTTGCCACACCACAAACTGGTTCTCCAGTCACCACTGCTTTAAAGAGGCTTGCAAATAGCCGTCTGTGCATGCACAAAGTCTCCTGCACATGCAGAGTGCCAGTTCCTGAATGCGACGTGCGCACTTCTGAAACAGTAGGGAAGGTAAGAGAAACCCACCTCTGATTCCCACATTTTATACTTGCCAGACCTCTGTGAAACAGATTAGATTGGGCAACGCTATTTTTCTATCATTGCAGATTGATTATGTACTAACACACCTTCAAAGATAAAATCATTACTATGGTAACCAAAGCAAGCTTACTATTAATGTTTTAATAACTTAACAATACAAACAAATGACTGTAATTTACTCATGTTTATGCTCTATATAAACATTTACAATAATAGCCACATTATTACATTTTTTGCAATAAGGTTCAGATGTTTTCATTTAATATCATTATAGTTGTATCATTATTTTTCATTAAAATATGTATTTCTAAAAATTCTCCACGGGGGGTATGCAAAGTAATATAAACTTTAAAGAAAGCAATACTATTGTAACAACAGAACAAAAGTAATATTCAAAGAAGACATTATACTAAATTTTATTAAAAGTCTGCAAAAATATTGTTGTTGGGATGCTATTGTAATGGGGGGCTTGTAAGGTTTTTTAAATAAATATTGAACCATACAACAGAAAAAGATGTTGGTTATAGCCAGAGATATTCAGGAGGAGATAATATTTCAATTATTTGAGCCCAGAGCGATTACAGCTTTAGAAATCAAAATCAGCATTTATAAATCACAATGCAGTTAGTTCAAGAATGGAGATAGTGCAGCTCCATCTGTGTAAGTTATATACCTCATTTTAGCTTTGTTTGTCTCTAGCCATAGTCTGATAAATCCATTTTAGAGAAAAGGGCAACTAGAAAAGAGCCAGTACAAGTACAAGTATAATCACATGTCTGAATATTCATGATAATCTGATTGCAAAAATATGCATATATGTGAAAAGATTGCAAATGTATTGACGAACTATTCATTCTTATCATTGTTTGCCATTGCAAAACAATGTACTTCTCTTTTTATACTATAACTAATAGAGGCTGATTTGTCACATACCAACAAAGTAAAAAGATTTGGCCTTCCTTTCATAAAACTACATCCTACTTAGGCAAGATTTCTCTTCCATTTCAAATGAATTTCCTTTTATAATTTGACAAAGGTTACATTTCACAATGCCCCCCATAAATAACTTTGAGAGCTTAGCAACAGACCACTAACCATTTAGAACAGAATATTAATGAAATACATTTGGCATGTAGCACAGATGAGATTTCTGATGAATGAAGGAAGAATGAAAAATACAGCCTTGGCAGCAAAACAAATGAACTTTGTGGGTATGAATATTAGTTCCATTGAAAACACAGCAGAAACCTTGGCTTAGGAGAAGATTTTGCCCACAGCAGCAATTCAAACTGGCAACCTTGATTTTTTTTTAAAAAAAAACACTCTTTGTTTTTTAAGAATAAGTAGTCAGGAGCAAAGTTAGTTTGGCAGCTTGGTGACCTATTCAAGGCATGGCGCACAAGGAATTTTTTGCATCAAAGTTATTACTACAAGAGTTTGAGTTTAAAAAAAAGGGCAGGAATGGATTAAATATCCCTCTGCTTTAGTGATCAGCATCTAACATTCCACAAAATCTAAATCTGCATACCACATGTAAATCTACACACTAAATGCTACATAATCTACAGACCAAAATGCCTTTTGTAATTGGCATTACAGAGTTGATAGGACTCCAAAGGTCTTTAACTTGGTCAACTGAACTGACAGTTTTAATTCACAAGGAAGGGATTAGGAAATAACACACTGCTGCTGCTATGCTGTGATTTGGTGCATCAGAAAGACCTGAAATCAATATGTAGGGACATCCATAGGGAGAGGGTCAAAAAAGTCAAAATGGCCCCTGCAACCATGTGATTTTAAAGCCCCATGCCTTTTTTAATGATCCTAATGCGTGCAGCTGTTACCCTGACTGTTTTTACCCATCCATTCTTTATCTGCTGTGTTGCAAGGGAATCTGTGCAGCTCCAATTGTTTCTGAAGTGATTTCTTTAGCATCTGAGGGACTGGCAATCCATAGGAAATCATCAAAAATGACACAGTATCCAGAATACCGAACCTCAACTCTAAATGTTTTCTAAGATAATGAAATTAGAGGTCAGGTTCTGTTATGGTTAGCTCTGGCCCAGCTCCTGCCCCAAGGACTGTGGATGTGGGGGAGACATCCACATGCTGCAGGCCTGTTTTGCTCCTGGTGGAATCTGCTGATGAAGGCTCCTCTGACCAAGAAACATGAGTGACAGGGAGGAGGAGAGTGTGGCAGACAGCTCAGTAGGAGATCAATTATCTAGCTCCTCCTTGGATTCGGAACAAGAGTTAATGATACAGCCACGCATGCGGAGAGCGATACATAGGCAGCAACAACTGAGATATTATTATCAAAGAAAATGAGGCCGCCTGTGGTTGGGTGGGGCTGTGGTAATTAGTGAGGCTGCTATAAATAGCAGCCTGTGGGTTTGGCCGTTGTGGAGGATTATCTGATCGTTGTGTTTCGTGCCTGCTTTGCTGACTTTGACCTTTGTGTGCTGATTTTTCCCTGCTTTGAAACTAAACCAGAGCAAAGCGTGTTTCACTTTGTGAAAGAAGAAGGACTGTGAATTGCCTCACAGCTGCAAGCTAAGTATCTAAGAACTGATAAGGGACTTGTACAAATTACCAGTTTGTTTGGAGACAAGTGCTCTTTCCTATACAAAAAGAGGGCTTCGTTTATTTGCATTTTCGGTATAAAGAACATTGTTTTGAATTTTCAAACGTGTCTGTGTCTGAAATTGTATCTGTGCATTTTCGGGAGGATTCTACCAGAGAGCTCGACAGAACAGGTTCCAAAGTTCATCAAATCTTATTCCAATAATTTAACATCTGCTTTAAAAAAATTACTGATTTTCTTCTTGAAAACTCAAGATATCCCTCCCCTCCATCAGATTTCATATTTATTTATTTATTAGATTTGTATGCTGCCCTTCTCCGAAAACCTGGGGCGGCTTACAAATATGTAGAAGTGATTGTGATTGTGAGTTCTAGCCTTGCCCTAAGCATGAAAGGGCCTTTGGTCCAGACACTCTTTCTCAGCCCAACTCACATGCTAGGGTTGCAGTTGTGAAAATTGGAGGAGGAAGAAGTATATTTTCCTCCTTTAGTTATTTATAAAAATAATAAAGGTGGGATATAAACAAATAAATAAAATGTCATGAGTTTGTATGAGGCTGCTCTCCCTCTTGAAGCAACTTTTTGTGTTGGCCATTCTCCTACCCAGAATTCTATCTTCCTATTCATGGAGGTTAAAACAGAGACCATACAACATAGTGGCTTCTTTGGAGAAGGAAAGGTCAAGAAGTGGAGACTATTTTGACTACTGAAAGGTAGGGTAGCACAGAGGTAAAAGACCTTCAATTTTAAAATTACTTTTAGATGACAGATATTTGTTATTTATTGGACCCATTTTTATGGCTAGTTATCTATCAAAGAAACGCTGGATGGTGAACAAAGATAGAAACAAAATCCAAATTCACAAATAGTTACATCCACAAATAAATCAAAGTAAGAAAATTACAAGATCAGTTTACGCACCCAAACCAATGTCAGAGCTTCATTAATATCTGGCCCCAATGTCTGGTCTTGCGGGGAATAGTCAGACATTCATGATCTTCCAGAAGGCCTATTTATTTATTATTTTATTTATTTGTTTCGTCAAGTACGTATTGGTAGTATACAAAGATATAACAATGTTTATATACATGATACTCGTAAGAGAGAAACATTAGGACAGGGAACGGGAGGCACAGTGCTGCATTTATGCACTCCCCTTACTGACCTCTTAGGAATTGGGAGAGGTCAACAGTGGATAGTCTAAGGGAAAGGTTTTGGGGGTTAGGTAGATGCTTAGATAGATGCTTTCAGGGGGGAAGCTTCCCCAAGACAAAGAAGAAGGCACTCTTCCAAAAGCCCACTAAGTGACACTGGTCCCAGAAACTGATACTGTACTGTACCTGAACTGGTGAGGCTGCTAGAAATATTTGAGGGAGACCAAAACAGCTGATCTTTTATGGCCAGTTAATTAACCACTTAATTAACTGATACTATGGCATTAACCTAATTTACATACAGACTAAATAAAAATTACTAAGAATGTACTTGCTTTGAAATTAAAAAGATTGCCAAAAGAAAGGAATCTTTATGCATATGTTCTGCGAGTGTGTCGAAGTTCAGAAATTTTGGAAGGAAGTGCAGAATGAAATAAATAAAATGTTAAATATTAAGTGGATAATTACAAAAGAAATAGCGATATTAGTTAAACAAAGAGAATTAAGAGACTTCAAAGAAGTCTCTGCAGCATTGGAAAGCACTCAAGCAGTAGTGGTACTGGGTTGGAAAGAGTCTAAAAAATGGACATTACAGAATTGGTATTGGTACATGGTGGATCACATTCATTTTGAAATCATGGAAATAAGATTAAACAATTTTGATGAAAATAAATTGGAGAAGCTGATGGTACAATGGAATGAGGTGAAAGATTATATGTTAAGTAGAATTTGTGACGAAAATGTGAAAAATAAACTCCAATCACTCTTTGAATATCAAACAAATGCAAATTAGAGCTAAGGAAATAAAAGAACATAAACTAGTAAATATTTGAACCCCCCCAATTGGTGGTGGTGGTGGTGGGTATTGTCAGTCGGGTGATGGGCACATGCACTGTGCACTGTTTTTTGTTTGTTTTGTTATATACTGTTGTGATTCAGCCTGAGGCTGCTCAGGGACCAGCTGTGTCTCTGCTGGCTCCATGCCCGGAGGAGGAGTACAGCGAAGAGGAGGGGGCTGAACAGTCGGACGGGGGAGAGGAAAATCAGGAATGGGATGAAGGAGAACAGCATGAGAGCCCCGGGGGGGGGGGCTCTCCCCAGCCAGTAGCTTGGAGTCATTAGGTGATGACGCACAAGCCGTCATTGACACGCGACAGAGACGGTCAGATCAAAGAAAGCAGCAATTAAAGAAGTATTATCAGCACTGAATTAGGAACAGCTGGGTTTGGGTGTGGTCCTCCTTAGCAGGGTTTAAAAGGCAGGCAAGCCCTTGAAGCCATGTGGAGTGTTATCAGTTTGGAGTTGCGTTATCCTGTCTTGTTTCTCGGCGTCTCTGTTCCTGGCTTGTGGCCCAGCAGCTTTGGAAGACCCGTGGGAGGTGTAGGTCTGCTATCTACAGCCTTGGCTTGGCAGCAAGAATTCTGTATTGCTGCATGGACTTTTGCCTTCGTGGATATATCTGAAGATACAGCATTTTCCTGTTTGTAAGGACATTTTCTGTTACCTGTGTTTTTCTTGAATTTTATAAAACTGCCTTTGCCTTTTACCAGTGTGTCTGGCTTCTCTTTTTGGGTTGGTATTGGCTTCTGAAGTGACCCAGACAGAACATATACAATGTGCAAAACCAATAAAAATAGTATATATAAAAAAAGATTTTTCTTCAGAAAATAATTAACAAAAAATACAAGTACTGTATATGCACATAATATTACCAATAGTTTTCAATTTGGTGAAGTTAACAGTACGGTGCTATAAATAAACGCTTTTTAGGATGCAAAGAACTTTATAGAACTCTTGTACAATAGCTGAATTCTAAATTTCCTTACAAAGAGGGGAAAATGTACTTCAGTGTGTAGGCAGTGTGAAAGCCTTTCTACTAGCCCCGTACTAAAGTCTATGTTACATAAGTGCAAAAGATATAAATATCTAAAAATCTTTTTTAGGAGGGTGTGCTTTTTGCAATCACTGAACATTCAGAATTACACAGAACATAGCTGATTTTTAATTACATTATTTACAGAATTTATTTAAATTATATAATTTTATTACCTATTAGATATTATTATTAATTAGGTACTACTGTTCAATGTGCCATACATTGTTGTCTCTTTACTTGTAATATTTGTATAAATGTGAATCAGGGTGAACTGTCAGTGAAAGTATTTCAATGAAAAGATAGCTAAATTGTCCCCAGCATTATTAATTTTTTGGCATTTGCACTCAGTCGACTGTGCATCAACCACTAATTAATTAGGGAATTGCATGACCAAATCATATGAATGTCATAGCTATTTCTTACATAAATATGATACTGATGTCTTCAAACTTGGCAAGAAAGTCTGCATACTGTTCTATTGACAACTCCTGTCCATAATTTGAATTATGAGGATAAACAGAACACTTCCTTGATTCTGCTTCCTGTCAAAAGAATTAAATACAAAGCATCTAAACATGCAGGCAGAGACCAACAAGAGGTACTGAAAGTTGTGGTGGACAGTGGAAAGCCCAAAATTAGGTAATGGGACGGACAGCCTACATATTCCATAGAACAGAGGGCTTCAGAGGCAAACCAATTTTTCTTCCAGTCTCAGATAAATCAAAAGCCAATTTGAGAAAGGAATTCATTCAATCTCAAAACTTGGAAACGTAGTTGGAAGTTCTAAAACTGCAGTTGGATCTGAACGGCCCAAAGTCCTTGTGCTAAACTGTTCTGCTACAATTAGTTTATTGTTGCAGTGCATCTATAGAAAATGTATTGTTTGAGAAACAGATCATTTCTTGTTAATGGAAATGTAAAAAACAAAAAGGTTCCTTTTTTCACATGTGCTGGTCCTGCCCCAAAATTCAAAAAATTTGAACAACCCACAAATGGCTCACAGAAATTACAAAAGAGGAGATAGAATACACTCCAGAAGGTATGCTCTTAGGAATTTGGAAAAGACCCTATACCAAGCAAACGCTTTTCCTTATGACACACATAAACACCATAGTCAGAATCTCATTGGCACAAACTTGAAAAATGAACAGACCCCATTGGAAAGCTTAATTATAGACAAAATATAGAGATGTATAGAGATGGATGAAATGACAAACTCAATTAAGGGAACCAAAAGTAAAAAACCCAAACAATTGCGAGAGCAATTATGGGCTTTCCCAAATATGCCCATGTTACACCAACACTCCGCAGTCTGCATTGGTTGCCGATCAGTTTCCGGTCACAATTCAAAGTGTTGGTTATGACGTATAAAGCCCTTCATGGCACCGGACCAGTTTACCTCAGGGACCCCCTTCTGCCGCAGGAATCCCAGCGGCCAGTTAGGTCCCACAGAGTGGGTCTTCTCCAGGTCCCGTCAACTAAACAATGCCACTTGGCGGGACCCAGGGGAAGAGTCTTTTCTGTGGCGGCCCCGGCCCCCCAGAGATTAGAATTGCCCCCACCCTCCCTGCCTTTCGTAAGCTACTTAAAACCACCTCTGTCGCCAGGCATGGGGGAATTAAGACTTCTTCTCCCCCTAGGCCGTTACAACTGTATACTGTACATGGTATGTTTGTATGTATGTTTGGTTTTTATATATTAAAGGGTTTTAATTTGCTTTTAGTATTGGATTTTATTGTATATTGTTCATGATTGTTGTTAGCCGCCCCGAGTTTTCGGAGAGGGGCGGCATATAAATCCAATAAAACTTGAAACTTGAAACTTGAATTATGGCACAAATGGCACAAATGGATTCAAAACAAAAACTGAAAATGTAACAAGACAAAGTATCAGTATACACAAGAAAAATAACAATTATTTTACAATACTAATGGAAATGAAGTAAAAAAAACACCATAAGATATACGATTTCTCTTTCTATGTCTTTCTTTCTACCTTAACAGTAAACTCTACTCACGATGATTATATTTGAATGTACATAATTTAACAAAATATATAAAGAAATGAATGATATATCGAAAAGGTAATAGAAATGGACTAAGATCTGTAAAATCAGAACAAAATACGTGAGAAATATTTTATTTTATTTATTTATTTGGAAAACAATAAAGAAAAAAAAGAGAAACAGATCATTTCGTGTTCCCATGAAATCTGATATTCTATAGAAAACGTTATGAAGAAATTAGGACTCTGAATTTTAAATTTGATCACATATCATTGTAATGACCTCCTCTACTTTTAAATTCTACACAATTGAACTGATATCATACATATCCACAGAGCCCATTCTGACCTTTGGATGCTTACAAAATTCTTCATAGACTCCTGCTCTGTCTGCACACTGTTCATAATTTCAGCACACCTTTAGTTTATAAAGCTGATACAATGGAACAAACGAGGAGCAGATATCTCTTGAAACAGGTGTCAGGTGGGTTGTGTGAATTTACAGATAACTACTTAAATTAACCAGTTTTTTAAATTGTAGACTCCAAGCAGAAGGCAATCATTGTTTTGAAATAATGGAGTGGGTTTTTTTGGCCAAAAAATATGTGGAAATGGAGACAGATTCCAGAAGAAAGATATGCTTGAGAAGACTACTCTATCCCTTTGAAAAGAGTAGAGAATATTTTAATTTGTATAAATCTTCCACTTGACAAATCAACATCACTGCTATTAAATTTGCCATCTTCCAGAACATAAAATGACTAGGAATAGTAGGCAGAAGTCTGAAAGACTTGACATCAACATGAACAGAATGAATGAGACTCAGGGTACAGTAGGTCAGGCCAGTTCAGGAGGCAAAAATACTTCTAAAGCAAGATAGTCTGCAACCATAAACCCTCAAAGAGCCACTTGGGCCCATTTCTCACAAAAAACAAAACAAACAGGAGCCACAAAACCTGGGTGGGCTTTGCCAACTTGACATCACTCACTCCCACCCAGTCACATGATACACACACACACACACCCAGCCACATCTACCCAAGTTTTGTGGCTCCCGTGTTTTGTTTTCTATGGGAAATATGTATCTTCCTCTCTCTGTCTCTCATCTCTCTCCCTCTCTCATCTTTCTCTCTCATCTCTATTTTTCTCTATCTCCCTCTCTCCCTACCATCGTTCTTTCTCTCATCTGTCTTTTCTCTCTCTTATCTACCTATCACCCCCCTCTCTCATTTTTCTCTTTTTCTGTCTCCCCCACTCTCTC
Organism: Erythrolamprus reginae; assembly: GCF_031021105.1. Taxonomy (NCBI): domain Eukaryota; kingdom Metazoa; phylum Chordata; class Lepidosauria; order Squamata; family Dipsadidae; genus Erythrolamprus; species Erythrolamprus reginae. The sequence continues at coordinate 312,237,035 of NC_091951.1, forward strand.
TCTTTTTCTGTATGTGTGCATCTCTCTCTCTCTTTTGTATGTGTGCATCTCACTCTCTCACTCCGTTCCTGTGTCTCTGCTCACTCTCTCAGAAATCCCTGTGTGCTCTCCTTGGGCTGAGGAATGAGCACAATACACAATGGAAGCTTCCCTCTTCCGCCCTCCTCCTCCCTCCTCCTCTAGTGTGCACCCTCCGGGCTCCACCACAGCCACCCAGGGGGTTGCAAGAGGAGGAGGGGAGGGAAACCTCCACCGTGAGACCATGTAGGGCTTTCCGAGACAGTGAGAAGAGATACAGAGACAGGGAGCGAGAGATGCACACACAGAGAAAGACAGACAGACAGGCAGGCAGGCAGGCAGACATAGACAGAGAAAGGTAGAGAGACAGATGGAGATTGGCTGATGGGTCAGCATCTTTGGTGAGGGTTAAATCTCTCTCTCTCCCTTCCCCCCCTCTCCCCCAGGCTGTTACTTCTGGGTGAGAGAGGGGGAGAGGGAGAGGAAGAGGGAGGGAGGTGAATGGAGCAGGAATGGGCTCTAGGAGGGGGAGAGGACCCAGTCTTCCCATTGTGAAGCACAGTAGCTTTCACTGTGCTGTGCAAGGTCCTGCAAGTGCAGAGGGCAGATCATGGAAGGGGTATAGAAACATAGAAACATAGAAGTCTGACGGCAGAAAAAGACCTCATGGTCCATCTAGTCTGCCCTTATACTATTTTCTGTATTTTATCTTAGGATGGATATATGTTTATCCCAGGCATGTTTAAATTCAGTTACTGTGGATTTATCTACCACGTCTGCTGGAAGTTTGTTCCAAGGATCTACTACTCTTTCAGTAAAATAATATTTTCTCATGTTGCTTTTGATCTTTCCCCCAACTAACTTCAGATTGTGTCCCCTTGTTCTTGTGTTCCCTTTCCTATTAAAAACACTTCCCTCCTGAACCTTATTTAACCCTTTAATATATTTAAATGTTTCGATCATGTCCCCCCTTTTCCTTCTGTCCTCCAGACTATACAGATTGAGTTCATTAAGTCTTTCCTGATACGTTTTATGCTTAAGACCTTCCACCATTCTTGTAGCCCGTCTTTGGACCCGTTCAATTTTGTCAATATCTTTTTGTAGGTGAGGTCTCCAGAACTGAACACAGTATTCCAAATGTGGTCTCACCAGCATTCTATATAGCGGGATCATAATCTCCCTCTTCCTGCTTGTTATACCTCTAGCTATGCAGCCAAGCATCCTACTTGCTTTCCCTACCGCCTGACTGCACTGTTCACCCATTTTGAGACTGTCAGAAATCATTACCCCTAAATCCTTTTCTTTTGAAGTATTTGCTAACACAGAACTGCCAATACAATACTCAGATTGAGGATTCCTTTTCCCCAAGTGCATTATTTTACATTTGGAAACATTAAACTGCAGTTTCCATTGCTTTGACCATTTATCTAGTAAAGCTAAATCATTTACCATATTACAGACCCCTCCAGGAATATCAACCCTATTGCACACTTTAGAGTCATCGGCAAATAGGCAAATTGGAAGTTCCCCCTGCCCCCTGCCAAAGGAAAGCCAACTGGGCTTCCCCTTCCTTCTTACCCTTCCCGCTGCTTCCCCCCCCCCCCCAATCCTACTTCCGGAAAGAGAACCCCACACTGGAAACACATTTGGAGGCGATGTCAGAGTGCATCGGAGTGTTCAGTGCTCAGTGGAGAGAGGAGTGCTTTTCCATGCTGTCCCCTTCTTTCTCTTGGCCCTGCCGACAAAGGAGGAAGAAAGCCAGGCTTGGGGGATAGCCTCACCCTGCAAGATCTGCCCCTGCTTATCTCTCCCAGCCCTCTTTGCTGGCAGTAACAGCAAATGTACCACAATGTTGCCATGCAAAGGCAAGTAGAGAAGTGCTTTGATCCCTCACAAAGACTGCCATGATAGGATGAGGGCTCTTTCATCCCTCTGCCATGACAGGGTGACAGGGAGCCTCAGCAGAGGGCCCAAAGAGCCACATACGGCTCCAGAGGTGCAGGTTGCAGACCCCTGTACTAGAAGAATAAATTATGGTTGTCGGGGCCATTGTTCTATAACGAGAATGCAACTGTCCTGGTAGATTCTCAGAAGATTCCTATCAAAAGGAATATTGTAGAGTTCGTTTCAAAAAGGTAAGAAAGTATAGCTTAGAAATTGGAATCCTGTCCAGGCCCTGTTGCAAGAACCTAAGCACTGATGAATGCAAAGTGCAAAAATATCCATTCTTATTTATTACATAGATTTGTATACTGTTTGATCACAATGAGCGTATTATTATTATTATTATTTATTAGATTTGTATGCCGCCCCTCTCCGAAGACTCGGGGCGGCTCACAACAGTAATAAAAACAATATAGTAGTTGATATACCCAGTGAAGGGCTACCAAACTTTTTACTACCACACTGTGGGCGTGGCTTATGCAGGATGCCCTGCATTTTCTTTCAACATCTTTCAGTGCAAATTGGGTGCTCTGGGGTGGAGCTCCATCTTTGCTACCCCCCTGCGTTCTCCCCCCCCCCATCCGGGCAGTAGTCCACCCCTGGATATACCCTTAAAAAAATCATGAAATACAATCCAAGCATCCCACTCCATAAAACAAGCATCTTTTGAATTAAAAGCTGTCACTAGAATTAAATGCAAACTGAAGTCAAAAGTAGCCCGTCATTCTTCTCAGTGACACATATTGTCAAAACAACATTGGTTTGTACCTTTTTGAAATGCCAGCAAGAAGGGATTGAAATGAACCTCGGATAGTAATCTGTGTTATGATGTTGATTTCATGGAGTTAGGCCCAAAATATCCTTTCTCAGACTATCTATCTATCTATCTATCTATCTATCTATCTATCTATCTATCTATCTATCTATCTATCTATTGGATTTGTATTCTGCCCCTCTCCGTAGATTTGGGGCGGCTAACAACAATGATAAAAACAGCATGTGACAATCCAATAATAAAACAACTAAAAACCCTTATTATAAAACCAAACATACACACAAACATACCATGCTTAACTTGTAATGGCCTAGGGGGAAGGAATGTCTCAATTCCACCATGCCTGGCAGTATAAATGAGTCTTGAGTAGTTTACGAAAGACAGGGAGGGTGGGGGCAATTCTAATCTTAGGGGGGAGTTGGTTCCAGAGGGCCAGGGCCGCCACAGAGAAGGCTCTTCCCCTGGGGCCCGCCAAATGACATTGTTTAGTCGACGGGACCCGGAGAAGGCCAACTCTGTGGGACCTTATCGGTCGCTGGGATTCGTGCGGTAGCAGGCGGTTCTGGAGGTAATCTGGTCCAATGCCATGTAGGGCTTTAAAGATCATGACCAACACTTTGAATTGTGACCGGAAACTGATCGGCAGCAATGCAAGCCATGGAGTGTTGAGGAAATGTGGGCGAATCTTGGAAGCCCCACGATGGCTCTCGGGGCTGCATTCTGCACGATCTGAAGTTTCCGAACACTTTTCAAAGGTAGCCCCATGTAGAGAGCATTGCAGTAATCGAACCTTGACGTGATGAGGGCATGAGTGATTGTGAGCAATGACTCCCTGTCCAAATATATGCACATGATAGACGGATTCTATTCTCCCACATGAGGGTCATGATTTAACGATGCAGATTTTATTACGAATGTCTCACCAAAAATGGCTGAGTTGGTTATGGTTACTAATGTTCCACACTTATGCTCACTAGAATAGTTACGGACTGTAGGAGGAATCAGTGCTTCAAAATAAAACTGGAGAGAATCAATAAGGGATGCATCCAAGATAGGGGAAATGACTAAGCCTGAGCTACCATGCGGCTCAAAAAGTGGATAATGGCATAAGAAAGGCAGGAGGAATATGGTTCCCTTTCTAACATTGATTGTCCTCCCTGTGATAAGAGTAACCTAGACAGTCTCTACTCACAGTCACTCATGCCCTTATCACCTCAAAGTTCGACTACTGCAATGTTCTCTACATGGGGATACTTTTGAAGAACATCCAGAAACTGCAAATTGTGCAGAATACAACTACACGAGCCGTCATGGGCTTGCCCAGACACATACATATCTCTCCAACACTCTGTGGTCTGCATTGGTCGCCAATTGGTTTCTGGACTCAATTCAAAGTGTTGGTTATGACCTATAAAGCCCTACATGGCATCAGGCCAGAATACCTGTGGGATCGCTTCCTGCCGCATGAATCCCAGCGACCAATCAAGTCCCACAGCGTCTGCCTTCTCCAGGTTCCATCAACTAGACAATGTCGTTTGGCAGGACCTAGGGGGAGAGCCTTCTCTGTGGGGGGTCCCGGCCCTCTGGAATCAACTCCCCCTGGAGATTCGTACTGCCTCCACCCTCCTTGCCTTACGTAAGAGTCATAAGACTGACCTATGCCTCCAGGCTTGAGGCTATTAGATCTTTGCCCCCTGGCCATTTGCTGAGCAAATGGAATGACTGTTTTGTCACGCTGGAAATTGCCAGCCCCCATGACATTGAGAAACATCCAGTAGTTAGAGAGTTAATTCTGTCTAGTAAGGTAGCTCCTCCTGTGTGATGTAATTGTTTGCTCACATCCTGTCCTTCTCCAAGAAGAAGGGCTGTCCTTATTCAGAGGACATATTCTTTTCTCCATACATTCTACCTAGAGGATGTGCTTTTCATGTCTCTCCAGACATTCATTGTTTTTATACTTTTCTAATAAAAAGTAACTTGTTCATTCGAACATGCTTGTCTGTACTTCACTATTCATTACCTCTGGAAGCTCCTGGCTCACTCCTCACGGGCTGAGCGCCTTGTCTAAGGTAAGGGGGTCTTCTAAATCCCGACATGGTGGCCGAGCACGGTTATTATTGAAGTAACAGACCCCGCTTACACTCCGTAAGCTTCCTAGGAATTTTTCCCTGATGCCAGCGAAAAAGAAACGTAATCCTCTCACGCAGTCATACGTTGATTCTCTCACGAGCGACCAGTTGGCCCAACTCAAGGAGACAATTCGTGTAACCGATTGTAAAAGGAATCCAACAATGTCTCTGCAAGGTGAGAAGGAGCTTCTTCTAGCTGACCCCTGCACTCAACGAACCGTAAGTGAATCTTACTTCATTGATGATGTAGAAACCAGGGAAAAGGATTGTAAATCTACCCAGGGTGAGCCCTCCGGCAGTCTTTCCATTAATCCTAGCGAAGATGAGGAGGAGGAGACGTTAACTCTGTTCCCCTCGCAATCATCCGGGACCCACGTTAAGGCTCAAACCAAAACAAGGCACCTAGATGATTTTAGCTCTCTCACTTCTGCTAAAATAAAAGGAACTTCCTTAAATCTGCAGAAAATTGAGCAGCTCATTGAGAAGGATGAGAAGGAGATAAATTCTTTAGAATCAGTCTGTCTCCGTTTTGAAAACCTTCCTACAATGAAAACTATAGAGCAGCAAGAAATTTATTTCAGTTATTTTAAAAAGGCTGATGAAGTCAGAACTGAGTTACGATCTCTAAAAAAACTTCAGCTTAAACTTCTTGCAGAAAAAATGGAGTTTATGTCCCTGAGAGGCAGTTCACGTGCTCATTCTCCACAGGGAGAGACAGAAGGAATCCATTCCTCCCACTCACCCCAAGATACGCATGGGCACATCGTAAATCCTCCTGTGGTCACACATTTTTTCCCATCACGCTCTCACATAGAACACATTCCTTTTGAACAAGGGAGGGCTACCCAGCTCGAAGATAAAAAAATGGTCCATTTGCAGTCTGAAGCCGTTGCAAGCCGAGAAAGGGGGAGGCTTTCCCCCACTGCTGCAAGTTATGCAACAGCGGCCACTAGTGGATGGAACGTCCGAAAGGAAAAACCATTGCCAGAAGCCAGACAGGGACTTTCCCAGGCAGACATGGCTGCTGAAATGCAAAGAAAAGATCCATTTAATCCAGGTACTTCTGTTTCATCGCAGATACCTCCAGTTTTTATTCCGCAGATGCCTGCACAACTTCCCCAGATGGTACAGCCACAAGGTTTGTCAGGAGGGGTAGGGGCTCAACCCCAACCACTCCAAGCGGTCCAGCAGACTGCATCAACAAGACAGACCATCACCTCCTCTGTTCTGAAAGGTGAGTTTGTGCTGTTACCTAATGGACACAATTATAGGAAGTGGCTTCACAGAATAAATTTGCACCTACTGGCTCATGACATAGATGGGATTGTTCATAATCCACCAGTAAGGCGCTGGACTGCAGAAGAAAGGGAAGCTGACATAAAAGCCAAGCTACTCATTCTCATGAGCATGGATTCACAGTTGTCACAGAGATATGACACACATGACATTACTTCAGCTCAGATATTGCAGTCAATAGATGGCATGTTTAGGCCAATATCAGATGAAGGCAATTACATACTGATAGCCAAGTTTAATAATACTAAACTTCCAACAGGGGGCGAACTTGCACCTCACCTTTCTAAACTCCTTACAATGCATAAAGATTTAGAAGAAAGAGGATACCGCTATGATGATAATCAAGTCAATGCGGCTATTATAACTTCTCTTGGTCCTGAATGGAAGGAAGTTATTTACAAGTTCAGCATACTCCCAATGGCCCAGAAATCTACTCAGAGACTCTGTAACATGCTAACTGAAGAAGCAGAGTTGCTGAACACTGGCCTTAGACCTATGTCAGCAGCATTTAAATCTAACTTGGCCAAGGGCGGTCAGCAGAAAACAAGTACTCCAAAGTACTCACGCCAGAAACCTTTTAAGAAGGATGACACTCGCAAATCTCCTGATGTGCAAAGTGTGAAGTCTGGCGAGACTGATCATCCACCTTATCCAACCCAGCCTAAAGGCGCACACAAGAAAGGATCCAGAGGAAAGAGTTCTGGAGCTGCAAAGTCAACTCCCAAAGACTCCAAAGATGAGAAACCTACTTATGTTGGTACCATCCACCTCAGCATTGTTCCTGACAAGAGTCCACTCTACGACATTCGTGAGTTATGGACCCTAGACAGTGGAGCAGCGGCACACATCGCGTACCGGAAGGAATCCTTCAGTGAGCTACACCCGACAGATGTCAAAGAAGTGTATGGAGTTGGTGATCTACGTTCCAAGGTGGAAGGAAAAGGAAAAGTCTTCGTCAAAGAACTGGACTCCCTTATCTCAAATGTTTTCTACGTTCCAACTGCCAAGAACAACATTCTTAGTGGATATTGCCTGAAAGAAGAATTGAAGGTTGTAATGAACTTTGGACTCAAAGACTCTAACATTTTCAAGGATGGCAAACTTCTTGCTACTGCCATCCCCATCGAAGGTGTTTTTTATTTGCAACCCAAACCTGCCAGTAAAGGTAGTGTAAGTATAAGCGTTCCAAAGGGCGAATGCACAGGTCCAGAGAGAAACCCTGGTGCCACCGCTAGTTCAAAGGTTCCTAAAACCAATGAAACCCCTGAGGTTCCTAATGCTGTTAAAAATGTTAAACACATGTTAACAAACAAATCTTTTCATTCCAGGTGCATTCACAGATGGCATCGTCGCTTGGGGCATGCTTCTTACCCCATTTTAGCAAAGACGTCTGAATATGTTGATGGTTTCACAATTGATGGGGCTTGCAAAGTTTACCTTGATTGTAGAATTTGTAACACTGCCAAACTTCAGGATCTCACAATCCCCAGATTTCCTGTCCGCCAGTGTACACGCATCTTTGAATTGGTCCATACCGACGTTGTCGGTCCATTTCGGCCTACTGTTGGTAAACGTAAGTACTTCTTAACTGTAGTTGACAGTTACTCACGATTTGGCTATGTTTTTCTTTTAAAACAAAAATCAGAGGCGTTTGAGGCTTTTAAAGGCTTTGCTGCAGATATACTTACCCAACACGACGTCTGGATCGAGCGGATTCAAAGTGATCGTGGAGGCGAACTTATGTCACAAGAGTTCCAAGGATGGATGGCCAGGAATGGGATCCTCAGGCAGACCTCATCATCAGGAGCGCAGCAGCACAACGATGCATGCGAACACAGAAGCGCGATCCTGCAGACAATGTTTCGTTGTCTCATTGAGGATGCAAACGTGGACTTTTCATACTGGGGCGAAGCATTAAGGTATGCTAATTACATTGTTAACAGAACATGGAGTAGCGTCATTCAAGACACTCCTTATTACTTGCTCCATGGCAAGAAACCTGACATTCAAAACATTTACATTTTTGGTTGTTATGCCACTGTTAACATTCCAGTTGAACAGAGAAGAAAAGGAGGTCCTGTGTCAGAAAGAATGAGATTCATCGGCTTTGATGAAGTCTCCAAGTACCACAAATTTGCTGACTCTCATCACAGAGTTTATATTTCTAATTCAGCCAAATTTGAGGAAGACACAAATTGGTCCAGTATACATAGTAATGATACTTCAGTTTATTTTCCTAAGGAAAGTGTGCAGAGTCCTGAAGCCCAGGAAGCTGTGCCAGAAATTCCTGATGTTCCAGATGTTGAACAACCTTCGACAGTTGCCGAGGAAACCTCTGGTGATGAACTTGAAGGCGGAGATGATGATGAAGGATGGACCAGCGTTCCCAGACGTTCCAAGAGAACTACCAAAGGAACTCCTCCAAAGAGATTTGCACAGCAAGTATCTGACTCTCCTTATCTTTTCATGTGTAACAATCTTACACTTCCACCTGATCATTTTCACCAGATCAAACTTTTGCCTGACTCTGAACAAGAAAAATGGCATGAGGCTATGGAACACGAACTGGACTGTTTAAAGAAACTTAATGTGTTCCAGAAGGTGGAGCCTCCTAACAAGAAGAAAGTCATTGGCACACGCTGGGTGTATAAAGTCAAACAAAAGCCTAATGAGGAAAAGCTGTACAAAGCTAGGCTTGTAGCTCAAGGATTTTCTCAAGTTTATCCCGATGACTACACAGATACATACTCACCCACAGTCAGAAATGAAAGTGTCAAGATTGCCCTAATCACTGCTATTGCTTTGGGTTTAGAAGTTTTCCAGTTTGATGTAGAGACTGCCTATTTGAACGCTGATCTGAATGAAGAGATCTACGTCAAAGGTGCTCCTGGATTCCAGAACCGAGAAGGAGAGGTTTGGTTTCTGAGCAAGTCTTTATACGGCCTCAAACAGAGCGCCCTCTGCTGGTACAAATTATTATCCCAAAAGCTAAATTCAATGGGCTTTATTAAGTCCGAATCTGATGGATGCGTGTTCACAAAAGGGCAAGGTAAGACTTATGAAATTGTTCTTGTTTATGTTGATGATATTGTTTATGTAGGTCTCAATGAAAGCACTAGTCAAACTTTTGCTAAGGGCCTTGAGAAACATTTCACCTTGAAAAGCCTAGGGCATATCAATGATTATCTAGGTGTTCAGTTTGAGAAAACTGAGAAGGGGTTCTCTCTTTCACAAGAAAGTAAGGTTGACCAGCTTTTGCAAAATTGTAACATGTCCGATGCGCATACTTGTCGTTCTCCTATGCAAACTGACTTTTACAGGTTAACCCGAGAAGAGTATCCTGATTTTGAGAACAAAACATTGTACCGGTCAGTGATTGGATCGCTATTGTACATCAGCAGCTGGACGAGACCTGACATTTCACTGAGTGTGAATCTACTGTCCAGATACGTTGGAAAGGCTACCACGTTTCATTGGTCTTGCATAAAGAAGCTGCTCAAATACATGAAGCTCACGAAAGGCAAGAAGCTGTACCTTGAGCCAGATCATGTTGAGTACCCTGAAGTGATTTGTTATGCTGATGCTGACTGGGCAAGTGACACAGAAACACGAAAAAGTACTTCTGGTTATATCATGTTTTTAAATGGTTGTCCTTTCTTTTGGAAAGTTAGGCAGCAGAAGTTTATTTCTTGCTCTTCAACTGAATCTGAATATGCATGTGTTTCTGATTGCTGTAATGCATTAATGTCTCTTTTTCCTCTCATTGATAGTATTTGGAAAGGTCCTATGACACCAATTGTTATTATGGAGGATAATGTTTCAGTTGCATTCATTGCTGAAGCTGAATTTGTTGGAGCTCGTTCACGGCACATTCACATCCGGTATCAAAATATCCGAGAGAAGGTGAAAGATGGTTTCGTGAAATTTCAGTATGTGGCTACTACTGAGCAGATCGCTGACTTGCTGAATAAGCCATTGCCAGCTGATCAACATGAATACCTCACCAACAAATTGTGCCTTAAGTGAATTGATGTCTTGATGTCCAGATGTCCCTCTTGTCCCTGATGACTGACAAAGAAGGGGTGTCACGCTGGAAATTGCCAGCCCCCATGACATTGAGAAACATCCAGTAGTTAGAGAGTTAATTCTGTCTAGTAAGGTAGCTCCTCCTGTGTGATGTAATTGTTTGCTCACATCCTGTCCTTCTCCAAGAAGAAGGGCTGTCCTTATTCAGAGGACATATTCTTTTCTCCATACATTCTACCTAGAGGATGTGCTTTTCATGTCTCTCCAGACATTCATTGTTTTTATACTTTTCTAATAAAAAGTAACTTGTTCATTCGAACATGCTTGTCTGTACTTCACTATTCATTACCTCTGGAAGCTCCTGGCTCACTCCTCACGGGCTGAGCGCCTTGTCTAAGGTAAGGGGGTCTTCTAAATCCCGACATGTTTTTATGGGGTTTTGGGGATTTTAGTATTATTATTTATTAGATTTGTATGCCGCCCCTCTCCGTAGACATTTTATACCTTAAATTAATTAATTGGATTTAAGATACTGTATATTGTTTATTATATGTTGTGCATCGCCCCGAGTCCTCAGAGAGGGGTGGCATAGAAGTCCAATCAATCAATCAATCAATCCTATGGAGCAATGATCACCAACCAGCAAGAAAATTTTGATGATCTGCAGAAAAATAATTTGCATTTTTTTCATGTTGCACCAAATCAGAGATCCTCAAACTAGAGTACCTCCGCTGGATACATGCAATGAATGTTTGTGTTGCTGCATAAAGTCTTCCCCCTTCAGGGACTTTTTGTGTAGGTTGGAAGGGGGCAGAAATTCAGACTTGGCATCTGCCTCAGCCTCCTGCTGCAGGGCTTTGGGCAAAGACTGGAGGGAAGTGCCACTGGCGGTGAAGAGCTGGAGGGCCTCTTTTCAGTGAGACTGCATCGTGGCCGCCCCTCTCCCTAGACTCTAGGAATGGATTAAATGGATATTTAATCCATTCCTAGAGTCTACGGAGAGGGGCGGCATACAAATCTAATAAATAATAATAATAATAATAATAATAATAATAATAATAATAATATTATCATTATTATTATTATCTGATCATCTTAGCCCACTGAGCCTCCAGGCACTGATACCTCTCCTTGAACTCCAACAGGTCTTCCCTCTACTTGGAAAGCCTATGCTCATAGTCTTCAGTGAACTGCTTCTGCTGATCCTGCCTTGATCAAATCCAATTTGAACTGAGCCAGTTGTTTGTCAACTCTTTCTCGTGGTGGCTGCTTAGCTCCAACAACTGCTTCCTGTTGGGGCCCTAAGAAGCCCAGGCGGACAGGCAAGGAGTGGCTAGGAGGGGAGGAGCGAGTAGAGGCCATAGAGGCACCCCTAAATGTGAGTGACATCAAGTTGGCCACACTCACCCAGTCACATGATCACCTAGCCACAGCCACCCAGCGATCACTAGGCAGATCATGACTGGTCCGCGGGATTTAAAATTATGAGTTTAGTGCTCCCTGAGGTCCTAAATGTCGGTGACCCCTTTTATAAAGAATGAAAGGCTTTTCATAATTAACTTGTAGTCCCACATCATGTAAAAGAAGCACTTGAAAAGGGGTCATTATAAAAAAGCACAGTGCAGCTTTCAGCCAGTCTTTCAGATAAATAAGATGGATATGGCAGTATACAATTATGCATACTATACTGTACCTTTAGGGAAAAAGCTGCCTGGATCATGGTAAGATCAAATGGTAAGATCAAATGGTAAGATCAAATGGTAAAATTCCTATAAATTAAAGAAAAATATGGTGGGTGTACTTATCCTGAAAGGCAATAGATGAAAAACATATCACTGTTGGAGAAGAGGACAGATGGCAGCAACCAGTATCATTGTGAGATAAGAGAATAGCAAGGAGTCAGTAAAATTATAAATATCTAGTGTAGAACTAAATGGAACTAAATCTTCTATAGGGCTTTATCAATTTATACCTTCTTTTTTTACAAAAACACCTGCTGGGCATAATTCTGGAAATGTCCTGAAACAAGACAATTAAGTACAGGTAACCTGCGATTTACAACTACAGCTGTAACGTTGAACAGTCACTAAATTAACTGTTGTATGTTGAGGACTATCTATACAAAGTTAGCTCAGAATTTCATGGCCTCTACCAACAATTTGTTCACAATAGCAGTTCTACTTCCAAAATAAAATGCAGGATAACCTGTTGTGAACACTGGCTTGATAACATCAAAACCGATGCAAAGATGAAGATCCAAAACTGAAAGAAGCTGTGTTTAGCAGGGTAACTTAACTGTCTATAAAGTCATCAAGACTGAATAGTTAAAACAACATACAAGCAATAGACAAAATCTAAAATAAAGCAGTCATTATTTACTGAGCTCCACATTTCTTAAAACTGAGCCAAGCCATCTGTGAATGAGAGGTATTGGTGAACATCAGGATCAGATTGAAAGATGCTGCCTCTAACCTCAGGTTCTTTTGCACAGAACAGAAAAGCAATATTCACATCAAAAATTAACTTCAGAGGAAGCATGACTGCTTCACTTGAAAAGGTGCTTGTCTGTTATTGAAACAGTAAAGGGACCATAAGAGGCTATGAGAGTGTCTGAATTACTGTTGTAATTTCCATTTGCATGCTTTTGCAAAGAGTTGGTAGACTCTATTCAAGGATTATCAATCTTAATTGTGAACAGATTGAAGGGGAAGACCTTGATCTTAGTTTTGGCTTTCAATGTAGGCAGATAAACCACAGGGAGGATGCTGCCAAGGGAGGATGCTGCCAAGGGATGCTGCTACATTATACTTCCATTTAGCAAATCTTCTGTTTCTGAATGATAAAACTTAAATAATCTGACATCTGTCATTTGACAAACAAGATAATAATGAGTATTATGTATACTCATATACCATGTATGACTTGTATAGAGCAGTGTGGGAAGAAAATGCTCTTGAAGAATACTTGTCGTTGACAGTCCAACTTCTTTATTCCTTATCTGTGGACGCTGCTGATGGTGGAATGCACCCAAACTAATACAACTGGGAATTGGGTTGAAATACGTGTTAGCTGTTGTGAGTAGTCCACATCCAGCTCAGCTGGTCACAGATTTCGAGGACCAGGAGGCAAAGAAGAAATGGCACCACAGACCAGTGTTCTTGCCATCTGAATCTGAAAGTGAGATTGAGGAATGTTTAGGGACTGAGGAACCACCAGAGGCTGTAGAACCCCTAGCTAGGCTATTGCCCGAGTCAAAGAACGATGAGGAGTTTGATGATTAGGACCCCGTTAGATGCAAGAATAAGGAGGATGAGATCCAGGCATGAATATCTGTCTAGAAGGGGTTCTTGGTGTTGATTAGATCTATGGGACACTTGGCCATGTCACGCTGAATATTGACAGCCCCAGAGACATTTAGTAATTAAATAGTTCTGTGTGTGTTTCATTAAGATCCACCTATTATGATGTAATATCCTGCCGCGCTATCATACCTCATATCCTTCTTTATGCTCTGTTGTTCTTTTATTCTCCATTCCTGTTCTAGCCTCCATCATGTGAAGATGTATTTTTTACTTTGTCCCTCATGACATATTTGTTTTGTACTTTTATAATAAAAAGAAATCTTGCTTTGAAAACAAATGACTGGGCTCTCAGTCCATCACCTCCGCGGTGGGTTAGTGTTCAAACGGACATTAATCACTCACATCGTGTCAGGCCACACCTTGGGGGTATATAAAGAAAGGTTGATGGGAAAAAGGGGTGTGGAAAGCAACATTTCTATCATGGAAGAGGATACTATGAGACCTTTTCTGGCTCCATGGACTTTGAAACCGACTTTTTGTATGACCTGCGGAAGCCTGGGATGCGAGTGTGTTTAAACTATCAGAGACTCTATGACTCTAGCTAGTGAGACTCCCAGACTCTGTTATAATATTAGCAGTTCTGTGTTAGCAAAAACTTCAGAAGAGAAGGATTTAGGGGTAGTGATTTCTGACAGTCTCAAAATGGGTGAACACTGCAGTCAGGCAGTAGGGAAAGCAAGTAGAATGCTTGGTTGCATAGTTAGAGGTATAACAAGCAGGAAAAGGGACATTGTGATCCTGCTGTATAGAGCGCTGGTGAGACCACATTTGGAATACTGTGTTCCGTTCTGGAGACCTCAGCTACAAAAAGATATTGACAAAATCGAACCCGTCCAAAGACCCGTACAAAAATGGTGGAAGGTCTTAAGCATAAAACTTACCAGGAAAGACTTAATGAATTCAATCTGTATAGTCTGGAGACAGAAGGGAAAGGGGGATATGATTGAAACATTTAAATATGTTAAAGGGTTAAATAAGGAGGGAAGTGTTTTTAATAGGAAAGTGAATACAAGAACAAGGGGGAACAATCTGAGGTTAGTTGGTGGAAAGATCAGAAACAATGTGAGAAAATATTATTTCACTGAGTAGTAGATGCTTGGAACAAACTTCCAGCAGATGTGGTTGGTAAATCCACAGTAACTGAATTTAAACATGCCTGGGATAAACATATATCCATCCTAAGATAAAATACAGAAAATAGTATAAGGGCAGACTAGATGAACCATGAGGTCTTTTTCTGCCGTCAATCTTTTTTGTTTCTATGTTTTATTTATTCATTCATTCATTCATTTATTGGATTTGTATGCATGTTATCTCCTTGCTAATTGGGGAACTGCTAAAACTCCTTGCGTTTATCATTGTTGTTGTAAAAACCACTTTACCAACAGACCTTGCTTATTGAAACTTTTGTAAACAGCATGAGTGACTTTTTATTTCCTGACAATTGAGCTGGCCAGACAGAACATTAGCAGACCTTTTATTTTTTAAAGCTTTCTTTGTACAGAAAAAGGTTTAATAACATTATGGTTGGTTAAACCCAAGAATGTTATTTTTTCTGCCAGTATGATTGGAAGCATAAGAATTTGGACTCTTAAAAAATGGCATCTTACACTAGCTCATAAAGTGGATCCTCTACAATCTCATATAGTCAATAAATTTCCAAGCAAAGAGGAAATATGACAAACTTGCTCCCTAAATTAAAAATGAGACTCAACAGAACAAAAGTTAGATGCTTTGTCTCCAGAAGCAGCACTAGGTAACAATATAGATGAAAAAGCCAATTGGATTTCACAGGAGTTACAGCAACATAATTATCACTTCTGAGCCCTATGAAAAGAGTAAATGCAGCAGAACACTCTGATCAGCAAATCCACGTCTACTATTCTGGGAAGCACGACATCTAAAGCAACGTTTCTGACAATAAGACAAGAGACAAAGACTAGAGCTGAGATGCAAGATATGTGTCGAAAGAATATTCTGAAGGGCCGAAATGTTCTAGAAACACAAAAAGACTGCTTGAGGGTATTGTTGGTTTGGTTCAGTCCACAATTTATTTTTTTTTGGGGGGGGGGGAGGGAGGGAGGGAGAGAGGGATCGCCAGGCAAGAAATTACAGGGTTTATAAAAGGTGAAAATAATAGAAGGCTAGTATTCTTGTCCAGTGGAGATTTCACAGCCAATGGATATGGAAAAGGCCTCAGTTTTCATAGTTTGTATTGCAGGAGAGACTTTTTCTTTGAATGGAATTGAGAGGTCAGACTTTTTAGAAGTTTTTGTTTCTTAACTAAATTTTCCTAATCCTCAGTGGATTGCAGCAGAATCAGAAAGTTCAAACTCACTCGAGAAGAGCAGAGGGAGATATCACATCCTTGGCTATTTTAAGATGTGTGGACTGCAAGGCCCAGAATTCTTCAGCCAGCATGAAGAATTCTGGGAATTGAAGTCCTCACATCTTAAAGTTGCCAAGTTTGAAAACACTGCAGTACAGTGGTACATCTACCTAAGAATGCCTCTACTTACAAACCTTTCTAGATAAGAACTGGGTGTTCAAGATTTTTTTGCCTCTTCTCAATAACAATGTTCCACTTACAAACCTGAGCCTCCGAAGCTGTAACCGGAAAAGGCAGTGAGAAACCTCCATGGGGCCTATCTAGGAATCTCCTGGGAGGAAACAGGGCTGGAAAAGGCAAGGAGAAGCCTCCATGGGGCCTTTCTAGGAATCTCCTGGGAGGAAACAGGGCTGGAAAAGGCAGGGAGAAGCCTCCGTGGGGCCTCTCTACGAATCTCCTGGGAGGAAACAGGGCCTCCACCCTCCCTGTGGTTTCCCCAATCGCACACATTATTTGCTTTTACATTGATTCCCATGGGAAAAATTGCTTCTTCTTACAAACCTTTCTACTTAAGAACCTGGTCATGGAACAAATTAAGTTCGTAAGTAGAGGTACCACTGTACACAGATTCCATACTGTGTCATTCTCTTTGTACAGCAATCCCAGTGCTAATTCCTCTTCAGGAATTTTAAATCTACTTGAAACCTCTTAAGCCTTCAAGACTTTTTTATCCACTTTTGCCTATTACAGTTTTTCCTTGTCTACTGTCTCACTTCCACTCACTCCTTGCTTATAAATTTAGGCAATTGTAGACTTTATCTTCCTTACAGACTCTCATGTATATGAAACCGCTTATCGGTTCTTCATTCAGCTTTTTCCCAGTCTCCAGTTTTTAGCCAAATGTAAGTCTTCTTCAATTGGCGTAACGACTCTTCAGGGATATCTCTAAAGACTGTCCTGAATTATTTTTCATGACAATGTATTTTCTTCCTCCAGATGTGATGCATTTTATTATATTCTTTTTTCAATCCGAAACTATAAATAAAGAAAACCTTAAATATTTCAGTATACATCAGATATTTTTGGCATTTTATTTTGGAACAATTTTCAACCTTGGCATCACTTTATAAAAATCAGTCCTTTAAAAAAAACAAAAGAGGACAGATTTTGTAAAAATTTTAAACATAGAAACATAGAAAATTGACGGCAGAAAAAGACCTCACGGTCTTTTGATGAAATTTTAAAAATCTTTAAATGGGTGTTAATTCCTACTTCATCTAATTATACTAATTCAATTCATTTCTCCCTAAAAAACAGAACAAAACCTCATGTCTTTAAAGAGGTTTATGCAAATTAAATAAATACTGGAGTTCCCCCCCCCCCCTTTCCATTCTGTCATGGAAGAATTGTGAATCTGATTTTCAAGACTGCCGGGACAAGGTTTACTTTCGTTTGCCACTGCCTCCTTCCTAAGGAGAGAGAAAGCGATTGGCCCAAGATAACTCAACTGACTTTTGTCTAGGGTAGTGTTTCTCAATTATTTTCTGTTATGCCCCCCCTCACAAGTCCCCTCACTCTCCGCCGGGATGATTGTTTGCAATATTTAGTACGTTTTCTCTGAAAAAACTCAAGCCGCTTATCAGTGTGATTGGGATATAATGTGTTTAAGTGGCACCTTGATTTATTTGGCTTCATCCTATCCGCTGCCAACATTTTTAGACTCAGTAAACATAGCAATCTTTCCTCGTCTCCCACCATAGTCACAGTGAAGCCAAGCGCTACACACACTTCATCATATTTCCTCATCTTAGTTTTTGGGAGATTTATGTTTGTCTCATTATCTCCATCTCTCTCCTCCTTTCTTTTCATCCCTATTAAATATTTTTCCATGGTGTCTCTTAAGGGTTTGTGATATGCACTTCATATCTCCTACTCTGTGCGGTGTGCTATTGTTTGATACAAAAAACCCCTTATTCCCTGCAGCAAAAAAAAGATCACCTTCCTGGGGGTCACGTGCCCCTCCTGGCATCGTTCCACGCCCCCTCCAGCCCCCCTCCTACTATTCAAGAAACACTGGTCTCAGAGGACAGGACTAGAATTAGTTGTCTCCCGTTTTCTAACTGGATGCCTTAATAGTGCACTAAACTGATTCTCAGATAAATAAATACTATAAATTAAAAAAAGAAACCATTAGATTCACATTGTCATACAAATTTTAGTAGCCTTACAAAATCAATATATAAAACAAAATCATGCTTGATCTCTTCATACTGGGCTCATTATCATCATTTAACACATGCCTCCATATTCAAAAAATCTATTGTTTTAATATGATTGTGATAGTTAACACTTGCAAGAGTACTTGCTAAAGATAGTGAGTGTTTAGCACATAACAATACACTTATTCATAAACTAGTGTTCTGACATGGAGATTGCATTGTGAAAAAATCTGGTTGTGTTCACAATTTGACACACTGATAGGCTGCATTGGCACAAAATGTGATTATAATTTATCACACCAGTGCACTTTCTTGGCTGGTATGAGAACAGAACTTTGGTAATTAGGAAATCACTGGGAGGAATCTTGCCTCAGTCACAGGGAACAATAAACCAGGTATCTCCATTTGATTGTAATGATATTTTTTCTTCCTAGCAAGTTCCTAATTATTAAGACTGTTCTTGCAGCAGAGACAAAATTAGGCAAAAAGGGCATTACTAACATACCTGCTTACTAGTGATCAGCCAAGGTTCTCTAGATTTGTGGTGTGCTATTTTGTCTAACTCGCTATTTATTCCTTGCAGGTTTCTTCAAAAAGTGACCAACATATTTGTGTAGCCACGTATAGTGCAATATATGATTTAAGGAACATAGAACTAATATCAACTTTAAACATTTTGTCTGCTGAACTTTGAATCTCAAATATAGCTTATTACTGTGTGATGCAACTATTTTTTTTTTAAAAAAACTTATCAAAACTGGACAAGGCAAAAGCAAAATGTGAAGATCATTATCTGAATTATCTTCAGACACTTCAGGTTAATAATCTAGCTCATAATATGAATGGACTTTATCATAAATAAACTAAATAAATTTTTGAGACTTGCAGTTCTTTTATTCTATGCAATTAAATTCTTATTTAAGCCAAGCAGGAGCATCTAATGCATGCTTAGTTTTTAGTGCCTACCCAGGAGGATTTTAGTCTCTGTTCTAATTTTAAAATAATACAGCAAAACTTGAAAAGCGATTAATGGTAATGACTAATCAAAATACTGCCTACATAGATGCACAGAAGAAATTGATTATAGAAGTTAGACTTTTACAGTTAGGAAAAATTAAAAGTTGTCTTATTGCTGTATTGAATCAGCCTCTTTTAGGGAGGAAAAAGGTGTGTCTTATACATCGAAAAATACGGTAGGTTCCTATTTGTGTTTTGAATCTTAATTCAAAACACAAATAGGAACCTACCGTATTTTTCGATGTATAAGACACACCTTTTTCCTCCCTAAAAGAGGCTGATAATTAGGGTGCGTCTTATACTCTGAATGTAGCTTTTTCTCCCCAGCCCTAACTAGCTGCTAATGATCTTCCCAGCTTTTACCTTGCAGGCTCTTTCATTGCTTCTCTCTGTGAAGAATGGTTTCCAAGCCCTAAGTCTTTGCAGGTTTTTTCCCCCTAACTTGCTCCAAATGTTTCTTTCCAGCCCTAACCAGGTGCTAACGATGTTCCCAGCTCTAACCCACTTGCACTTGTTACTTTCTGCAAATAATGTTTTCCAAGCCCTAAGTCTTTGCAGGGTTTTTTCCATTGCTCTACTTGCTCAGACTGTTTATTTCCAGGTGCCAATGATGTTTCCAGTTCTTACTGGCTTGCAAGCTCTTTCATTGTTACTCTCTCAGAATAAAATTTTTTTAAGCCCTTAATCAGGGGATAAAATAATGTGCTGAAGATGACCAGACTAAGGATGTTAGCTAGATGAATACCTGGTAAGCAGATACTTTTCCCTATTTTCCTTCCCAAAAACTAAGGTGCATCTTATATTCCGGTGTGTTGTATATACCGAAAAATACGCTATTTACATATGGTGGAAGTTAAATCCGATCTTTATCTTATTCCAAAATGGGAGAAAACCACAGGCAAAGGATAATAAGTTGGAGGAAGGCTGCAATTGGAAAGTGGTTTATTAGCCCAATAGCAGCAGTGACAACCATAGTTCCCTCTAAGCTGAGCAGTGAGCAATGGCTCACTTAAAAATCATCATCAACTCAGAGTTTTTCAAACCTGCCCAGAAGCAGAGAGGGAAAGAGTGAGAGGGAAAGAGTACCGCCCAGTCCCGAAGGGACTGCCGCTCAGACACTATACTTTTCCGCCTACCCCCCAAAAAAATTAGAGGGAACACTGGTGACAACAGCAAGTGTTTCTGGAGGCAAAATGGTCTGGTCAATAAATGAGTTTTTATGTTTTGGGGCTTTGTAAGTGAGAGGACTGATTCTTCCTCTTTTCTTACTCCATGGAATGTTTTATTCAGGGGAGGGGGAGCCTTCCTACACATAATAAACTATAGACATAAAAATGCTCAATTTTAATTAGGATAGGTAGATTTTATGCATACATACTTCTTATATAAAGCTAAAGAAGAATGAGGGAGCCATTGTAGTATAGTAGTTAAATGTATTAAAGAAAGATTGGGAATTTAAAGTTCTAGTTTCTAAGCATTCTCAGCTACAAAAGGTCAGATTTTGTATTTCAGGCCAACCCATCTTATTTATTTATTTATTATTTGGATTTGTATGCCGCCCCTCTCCAAAGACTCTTGTAGGGTTGTTGTAGGGAAAAATAGGAGGGAAAATTACATGTTACCTTGAGATAAGATCTAATAAAAATTAAAATCCTACAATCACATTCTGTCAAAACTATGCTGACATGTGTTGTAGACTACTTAGATTTTGTAGCTAACAAGCATTATCGTTTTCACTTCTTTGTCATAAGACATATATATCAAAATAGTGTTAATTTAAAACCATTAGAAAGTCAATTTTGTATAATACAGTACATTTTATTCATTTATTTTTGGAGTCAGTAATATTTTATCCTTTGAGGGAGTCAGACTTAAATTTTTGAGGCACACCTTTTACAAATTCTGTTATTTAGAAGGCTATTTAAAGAACTAAAAATTTCAACTCTTGATCATGTTTTACATCCCTATGATTGCCCACACAAGAGCTGTGCTTTCATGAAGGTCAGTCTATCAAATAAATAAACCTTGCCAACTATAGGAAGAATTAGGGCTTTTGAAATTAAAGTGATTAACAGTACTGGAAAATTTCAAGAGTACATACAATTCAGCGATGGTGAAGCAAAATAAATAGATTAAGAGTTTGAACCTAGGAAATAGAATGTTCAGAGGTTAACTGATAAAGCTTTCAGAAATTATTTTTTAATCATGCTTTCACTGTAGTCACAATGATTTTCTGCGATTTATAATGGAAGACCAGCTATTGGCAGCTAATGTCAGAAAATTAAATTATTCCAATATACTGCATGAGATTGTCGAGGATGTAAGGTTCAATTAGCTGAAAATTTAACAGCCTATCTGCTAAATGAGAAGGCAAATTTAGCAATGTTACCAATACCACAGCAACTTTATATTACCAGATTGCTTCTATAGTGATCCCTCGCCACTTCGCAGTTCACCTTTCGCGGACTCAGTGCATCGCGGGTCGCTGCTAGGGCTTAACCTGGTGCGGAGCGGAGCTCCTGGGAGTACCTTGTGAGGAGGATTCCCCGCATGCACACATCATCCCTCACTCCCCACTCTCTCTTTATCTCTCATCTCTGCCTTCATCTCTCTCTCGTGGAATCCTCGCGAGGGGCTCCTAAAGGCTCTGCTCCGCACCCAGCATCAAAGCGTTGCTTTGGCAGGGACAAGGCGGGCATGCCGCTGAGTTAGCCAGTGCCGGTGGAGACAGTGGTGGAGGCAGCGGTGGCAACTGCTGAGGCGGCTCCGGCACCTTCCCTTCGAGGAGCAGCAATGCCGGGAATGTCATGTCCACACCTCAGGCGCACGCCACCACCATCTCCGCTGGGACTGGCTAGCTCAGCGGCGCACCTACCTTGTCCCTGCCAAAGCGATGCTTTGCTGCTGGCTGTGGAGCAGAGTCTCCGGGAGCCCCTCGCGAGGATTCCTTGAGAGAGAGAGAGAGAGAGAGACGGAGGCAGAGACGAGAGGTAAAGAGAGAGGGGGAAGTGAGGAATAATGAGTGGGGGGGGGAGGGAGAGAAAAAAATCCTACTTTGTTTATCGTGGGTGGTCCTCGAACGTAACACCTGAGATAAACAAGGGATCACTGTACTGAATTCAAAGTGCTGGTGATTACTGTTGAAGTCTTATAAGGCTACGCACTCCAGAAAGTTGCAGAATCATCATTCTGACAAAGGTTAGCTTGTTTTTTTTTTTTTAAATGGATGTCTTCCAAAACCTTCCATGAAATGCTACAGTGGTGATGGTGGCTGAGAGCCTATCAATATGCTTTCACAACGGCTGCTGAACACTCAGAAACACTTTGCCTAGTAGATATGAAATGTGTATCTTTCCTTTAAGGCATCGAGGACTCCCATTTTCCTCGGAACATTTGGGCATTGTTGGTAGAAAAGCTTTTCAAATTTGGTTTAGGAATTTATTTTTTTCATTCTCTGTTGCAAACCATTGTGTGAAGCCGGCAACATTAATAATTTTAAATTCATGAATGTATGTATAAATAAAATGGAAGAATAGTTTGCAATTTTGTGATTAACAAAATTCCTCAACTCCCCATAATCAAGTGTCTCTTGAAATCTAGATCCCTTCTTTCTTATCAGCACTACTTTAAAAATTGGACAATCATTTGCATATATTTGCAGTTGCATGGCAACAACTCCCTCAGATATAATCAACAGAGGAAGTGTGTCAAGTGCGGTAGCCATCTGGGGCAACTTTTTTTTTCTTTTTGGCAACCTTCCAGTTTGCTGCAGCTTGCTTTTCCCCAAAGAAGAAGCCAGCATGGCATGACAAGGTCAGCTACATACAGCCAGCCAGCAGGTCTGAACAAAACTGTAGAAAGGTTTTCTGGAGGTTCCTTCCACCAGCACAAAATTTAATATCACTCAAGGGTTTTTAAATAAATATTACTCACTATTTATCTTCTGTCACTGTATGTGTTTAACAATCTGAGATACTGTATTTGACATCTCATAAATGTTATCCGTTCTGACCTTGATGTGTTAACTGTTTTGTTTGAGCTTGTAAATTTATATTAACAGCCACAGCATTAAAGTTATACTCTTTACCCCCAACACCATCAACAAATTATGGGCAAGACTGTAGAGAAAATGTTGGGTATTAAGAGCTGTTCAGTTTGTTTTTATCTTAGAAGGCTATATAGAAGTCCATTTGAAAGTTCACATACCATTCCAGTTCATATGTCTGTCTGTCCATCCGTCTGTCCGTCCATCCATTTATTTATTTATTTAGGAAATTTATATTTCTGCCTATTCGCACATGGCAACTCAAGGTGGCCTACAGAATATAAAGCCCCATATAAAACAATAAAGTCATATAATAAATTAATATACTAAAATCACCTCCGCCCCGGCAACAGCACCTCAGACGAGCCATTTAATGGTATCCATCCACCCATTACACCACTTTCTTGATGAACTGTAACTACAATTGATTGAAGATTGCCAACTCTATCTAAAGATTATTCTGCAGGAAGGACAAAGAACAATTCACTTTTCAAAAAGAATAGTAATATAAAATATGAAAACTTCATTCTGTACTGTTCTATAATAAGAAATTCTTTTGCATCTAAGAAAGCCAAAGAAATAATTTATTCCTCTGCTATTTCAGTTGTTTTAGAAATGAACACATCTTTCACAGCCAGGTATAAATAGACATTTATTTAATATAATTTATAGTTACATAATTTTCATATTTCAATCATAATTGTCCATCAGATAAGAAAAAGCTTTTTAGATGTATACTAACCTTTTAGATATATACAGTTCTGGGGCGGGGAGAAATGTGATGTCTTGACACATAATCTAGAAAAACATCACAATATTTTCATTTTCAGCATATAAAGTCACCAGATTTTAGGAAGCAATTTGAAAAATTTTAAAAATGTAATTTACTACAAAAATATCCACTGGTATTAAATAATGCAATGTGGACCATTTTTGCTTTCATAATTGGCCGTGAGTGCATCAAGATGATATTATGTAAAATACTGTATATTTTGCAATGATTTCTAGCTACAAGAGTCTGACAAGATGACAAGAACTCTATGAAATATTTGCTTTAAAAGTAAAAACATCATACTAGAGCTGTTATTCTGAGAAGAAAAAAATATAGAAGTACCTTTTGGTTACCTGTTCATTTCTTTCCACTCCACAAATGCTAATCTAGATGAAAATTCTCTAATTTTCATTACGAAAATAGAATGACAGCCTTTTAAAATGTCTTTAATTGTGGGGGGTACTAGGAGCTCCTAACAACTATACCATTTTAGTTTATGTACTCCATTCTGCGTAACTCATTGTAGTTTACAGAAATTAAATACCAAAAGTGATTGTGTGAACCAAGCATTGTTATTAAAATCTGTTATTGCTATATCCACAAATGATCTAAAATTTTACTTTATTCACATATTTTTCTTTTTGTGAGATATTATTAAACCTTGTATGCTATTTTAATTTTTAGTTGAAAAGCTCTGCGGCATTTTTAAATTGGCTGAGATCATTATCTGCTTCAGTTGCACATTTCCATCTTCGAAGTTCTTCAATATCATTGGTGTTCCATAGTTTTTCAAAATACATCAAACTTTTTCTAAAAAAACCCAAACAGTTCAATATTAATATTAATCAATCAACCATCAATGTATGTATTTCCACTCTTATTTCATATGCATAAAATATTTATATATAATAAATGATAAACACAGTGACATACTCTCCTACTTGATGATGCAAAATAAATATAGCAGGGAGATGAGAAAACAGCAATAAAACTCCCCAAAAATTACTGCACAAAATTAACTGAAATAAATTAACTTTTAAATTAACTTAAAAGTTAACTTAAAGTTAAATTAAAATGGCACATATTCAGCTTCTGTGAAATTAAGATCAATTAGTTTTCATTCATGTTAAAAATTGATACTTTATATTTTAGTGCTTTTTCCCATTTAACTCATATTCTCTGGAATCAACTATCTAATACCCTTAAAACCCTTCTTTTTACATGTAAACCAGAATAACCTTCTTTCTTATTAACTGCTATTATTTTTGGGTAGCTCTTGCTTAATATCAATACATTCAGTGATTGTTCATAGTTAACTGAATGACAGAAGTTATGATCAGTCCACAAAGTTTCAGCCATTTCAGTGCCCTAAAGCAGCGATGGCAAACCTATGGCACAGGTGCTACAGGTGGCACACGAAGCCGTATCTGCTGGCATGCAAGCTTTTGCCCTAGATTAGTTCCAACATGCATACGTGTGCTGATCCGCTGACTTTAGACTTGTACAGACGCTCTGGGAGAGCATTTTTGGCTTCCAGAGAGCCTCCAGACCAGTGGTTCTCAACCTTTCTAATGCCACGACCCCTTAATAGAGTTCCTCATATTGTGGTGACCCCCAACCAATTCTAGTCTAGTGCCAATTCTCCCAACAGAGCTTTAAGCTGATTGGCAGGAAGGTCAGAGGGACAACCCCACTGTAAACGACTGATTGGCCAGATTGTAAAAATATGTTCCAAGACACCAGAATAGAAGTTTTAGTTCCTAATACCATGCAAAATGTGTCTTTTACCATGGTCTTAGGCGACCCCTGTAAAATGGTCATTCGACCTCCAAAGGGGTCCCAACCCCCAGGTTGAGAACCACTGCTCCAGAGGGATGGGGGACAGAGTTTTTACCCTCTCCCAGCTCCAGGGAAGACTTTCCCTCCCCAGGGAGCCTGGGGAGGGCAAAGCACGAGCCTACTGGGCCCACCGGAAGTTGGGAAACAGGCCTGCAGAGGGCCTCCAGGGGGCGGGGGAAGCTGTTTTCACCCTCGCAAGGCACTGGATTATGGGTGTGGGGACTCGTGCATACACAATAGTGCATGTCCACGCTTTTTCGGCACCCGAAGAAAAAAAGGTTTGCCATCACTACCCTATAGTCACATAAACTAAATTCAGGCCCACTTGAGCCCATCCCATTTATGATTACCTTTTCATCACCTGCCTATGTGCTATTGCCAGCAGGTCCTGTTATATTCTGCACCACTACTATACCATCCAGGCTCTTCTTTTTTGCTATGCTCTTTCACACTGGTGCAGCCAGGGCCTCTGTTCACATCCCACATCCTGCAACTAGGGCCTTCTCTTGTGAAAGACAGCCCTAGTTGCAAAAAATGGACTATCAGCCGGACTGTAAACTGAGGCCTTGGCAAGTTGTAAAAGAAGTTGTGACTAGTATAATAGTAAGGCACAGTGTGGTGGGAATGGCAGCAGGTAGGCAGGCAAACAAAAGAGAAGAGACTGGGGGAAATAGGCAAGGAGGGAGTTCAAGTGGGGGTAAACCCCTTACCTTACTAAGGCTCAGATCTGGGAGGAACCAAGCCAGAAATAACCTGGATCAGGATATGTCTTCACTTAACAACCAATAGGTTTCATTTAATGATAGCAATGGGAACTGTCAGGATTGTTAAGTGATGGACTCACATGCCATCACACTGTCATTAATTGAGGTATTTCTCTATATTGTGGTTGCACTGGTATTAGGACATGTCTTATATTGTTTATTATATTGTTTTATTGCTGCTATTGCGAATTATATTTTTGCTCATCTGTATTTCTTCCTAGACCAACAGGAATGCCCTAACTTCTTAGCAAAAGTGTCAGTAGACTTTAAACGATGACTTATACAACAAAAAAACGATTTTAAAAATTACTGGACTCTTATTAAACTGGTATAAAAATGATTATCTAGAACAGCTTTTTGCTAGCGATGTAACAACAAGCATACTTAGTACAATATCTTATACATATTAGGTTTGAGTAGAAATAGTGGATTATATAAATGGGACTGTAAGGAAAGTTGAAATTTTCAAAGGATAATACTCTCTTGAATTATATACAGTGGTACCTCTACTTAAGAACGCCTCTACTTAAGAACTTTTCTAGACAAGAACCGGGTGTTCAAGATTTTTTTGACTCTTCTTAAGTTCCATTTTCTACTTAAGAACCCGAACCTGGAAAAATTTCCCAGGAAATTTGAGATTGAAAACACAGGCAAAAATCTGCATGATACACAGCTTTTAACAGGGAAAGCTGCCAACCTCACTTGAAACCAATCCTAGAGATACTTAATAAATGTTTATAAGATACAGTACAGTTTTGCACATATGTGGATTTGCATGTATCCACATACACACATGCATGCAAGCCAAAAATCACATTTCAGAAAAGCCCAGACCAACCAAAATTATATTAACAGAACATATACTATTATTCCTAAAATTAGTTAACTTTATACTGTATAGCAAATATGTAAACTTCCTCTCACAAATGCATAAACAAACATGCACATTTCTGTGTTGCATTTCTCTTTGACATTTATAAGAATAAAGTGAGTAACAAAGTATTTTCTAACCTTTTCACATTAGCTGATCTTTCTAGTTCCTTTGATTTATAAGCTGCCTTTTTAAGAATTTCTTTTGGCACATCTGCCAGTTTAGCAACATTTAAACCATAGCTTCTTGCAGCAACTTCTTTAGTTATTTGATAAAGGAAAGTAACACAGTCAAGATGATTTTGTTCTTCAAAATCTAAAAAGAAAACATGTATTTATTAATCACTTTACAATGAATTATTTTAGTAAGATTTTGAAGTTATTTTTAATCAAATGTGTGCAAATCCCAAAGTTCAATTTTTTCTCTGGACCATGTTGATTCAATTATTCCAGACATGGTTTGGCAGTTTTCTGGAACTTAATCCTCTAAAATGGAAGTGCGCTAGTGGTTTTTTCTGGATCTTACTACAGATCACTTAAGAACAGAGGATTCATTTCTACAATAAGGACTAAGCCAAAATATCACTGAGAGAAGAAGCAGAATTCTGGGATTTTTCTAAATGTTCAGTTTCGGACATCCTTGTTATCTGCCATAGACACCTAGTGCTTAATAATTCCAATTCTGTTGCTCAATATTTTTAGCTTTAATCATATTAATTGCTTAATCATATTAATTGTTCTAACTCCTACTAAGATGACTAAAATTAAGACATAAGACAACCAAACAACTTTAAGAAATTACTGAAAAGAATTTATCAGTCTGATCAATTTGATATCACCCTACCATCTTCTGGTTTACTATGATCTTCATTCACGAGAAAAGACATATGGTAATTCTCAACATGAGTCGGATAGGCTATTTCCAGCTCACACAGTGGAGGATAATGGGTAACAAACAGTGTCAATGATCCAACCTAGAGAGAAATATATATATTTTAAGATTTGAAAGTATCAGCAAGCTGATAACCTATCATTTTCCTTTAATGAAATCTGATGTTTTAGTTTTGTCCTAGAGCATTAAATGTTCCTTAATCTACATCAATATTTAGAATTTTTATACATTAATATACATTTATAAATTGATCCTTCATTTTGCAGGTTAATCCTGGGTTAAACAAAGGACAAATTCCTTCATCTAACTTCAGTTATGTTAAATACCCTTCACTTCTAACAGAAGTTCTAGCATTAATTAAGTCTTAAGGAAGCATGACCCATTTGCACAGCCATTCACTTTCATACAAGGTGGGTACATTTTTTAAAGCTGGTATTGTTAGTGTGAGCACTTTTGCGTTACAGTTTTAAGTCTATAATTTCAATATCATTATTGCAAGTTTTGTTTTGAGCGTCACAAATTCTGAAAACCTTTCCAACTATTAGTGAAAAAGCAGCCAAAGTTAGAATCTTAGGGTTTTTCACGAGCATTGTAAAGTCAAGGCTAGATTGGGCAAAGTTGGTAAACACTGATTTGATTTGTTTGTAAATATGTATTATTATTGTTTTAATTAATAAACTTTGATCTCACATACAAACTATCAAAACTTTTGACATTAATTTGACTAAAAATTCAAATATTTCTTTTCAATAAGCCAAAGGCTTGCTACATATATCTGTCTCCCCCACTTTTCTTAAAGATGATTATTGACTAAGGATTATACTTAATCAAATAATATACTTACATTCTTAATGAAATGTTCTAGAGTAGCATATGCAATAGCAATTCCATCATGTGTACTAGTTCCTCTTCCTAGCTCATCCAAAATCACTAGTGAATGTGAAGTTGCTTTTTGAATAATTGATGCTGTATCTATTAATTCTTCCATAAATGTACTGCGACCCTTAAATACATTGTCTGAGGCACCCATTCTGCATCCAAAAACAAATGGACAAAGAAGTCTCAAAGAGAATAAAAGATAGAAAGAGTGTCTTGAAATTTTGCACAACAGACATGCCAGCAACTAAGGTACGTACTTACTTACTTACTTACTTACTTACTTACTTACTTACTTACTTACTTACTTACTTATTTGATTTATAGGCTGCCCTTCTCCTTGCAGACTTCAAAAGTATCTGCTGTATTTACAAGAATGTCTGGTACCAGAAGAAAGTTAGATCACAGCTATTAAATCCCCATCCCACGGGCTGGATTCATCAAGTGGCCATGCTCATGCTCACTTTTATTTATTTATTTATTAGATTTGTATGCCTCCCCTCTCCGTAGACTCGGGGCGGCTCACAACAATAACAAGAACAATGTAAGAACAAATCTAATAATTTAAAAAACACTAAAAACCCTATTATTAAAAGCTAACAAACACACAAACATTCCATGTATAAACTGTATAGGCCCGGGGGAGATGTGTCAGTTCCCCCATGCCTGACGGCAGAGATGGGTCTTAAGAACTTTACGAAAGGCAAGGAGGGTGGGGGCAGTTCTAATCTCCAGGGGGAGCTGGTTCTAGAGGATCGGGGCTGCCACAGAGAAGGCTCTTCTCCTGGGTCCCGCCAAACGACATTGTTTAGTCAATGGGACCCGGAGAAGGCCAACTCTGTGGGACCTAACCGGTCGCTGGGATTCGTGCGGCAGAAGGCGGTCCCGGAGGTATTCTGGTCCGATGCCATGAAGGGCTTTATAGGTCATAACCAACACTTTGAATTGTGCCCGGAAATTGATCGGCAACCAATGCAGACTGCGGAGTGTTGGTGTAACATGGGCATATCTTGGGAAGCCCATGATTGCTCTCGCAGCTGCATTCTGCACGATCTGAAGTTTCCGAACACTTTTCAAAGGTAGCCCCATGTAGAGAGCATTACAGTAGTCGAACCTCGAGGTGATGAGGGCATGAGTGACTGTGAGCAGTGAGTCCCGGTCCAGATAGGGCCGCAACTGGTGCACCAGGCGAAACTGGGCAAACAACACCCTCACCACAGCTGAAAGATGTTCCTCTAATGTGAGCTGTGGATCAAGGAGGACGCCCAAGTTGCGGACCCTCTCTGAGGGGGTCAATAATTCCCCCCCCCCAGGGTTATGGACGGACAGATGGAATTGTCCCTGGGAGGCAGGACCCACAGCCACTTCAGCGAAGGGCGGAAAATTCCCAATGTGATGCCGCTGCGACAACATGAGTTTTACATCCCTGAGTTAGATCAGCATTTTATGAACTTAAAGGTACAGGGACTAATGAAGTATTTACAGAAATATGCCAAGTTATCAGAAGAAGAATCAGTAAATTTTCCATCCAATCCATCTTGAGAACACTTCAGTGGCTAACAGATTGAAGAAGACTTAATGTAATATGTTTTTTATACACTTTAATTAATTTCATTTTATATATTCACATATATTCATACATTCATCATACAAGATCAACTGATGAAGATCAAAGTTCTACATTGAAAGAAAACTGCCAGATGTTCAAGCTAGTTTTAGAAAATGTTAAGATATATTGTTGCTGATAGATACTGAATAATTGAGAAAGGGAAAAAAACCTCAAAAGGAAAACAATACGTGATTCATCGTCTAGGTCTTTGATTATATTGATCATACAAAGCTGTGAAATATGCTTAGGGAAATGAGAATTCTATAATATCTTGTTATCTTGATGAGAAACCTAGGACAGGAAGTCTGGATTTAAAGAATTGAGTGAAGAGTACTTATTGGATGTGGCAACAGGAGGAGTAGATCTTACATCTCAAGGACAGGAATTGATGACAACTGAAGAACAACTCTTTGCAATTGAAAGCAAGGAACAAAGAATGATGACTAGAATGGCAAAAGAGAGGCAGAAGCTTTAATATAGGAAGACAAATACAATTAAAAATGGATGAAGAACTTAAATGGATTTCAATAAATGTTAATGAACTTAACATTTATTAAGGGAGAAAGTAGGAGGGAGAATGGGAGGGAGAAGGAAGGAAGGACTGATTAAAAGAGTAAGGATGAATGAAAGAAGGGAAAGATAAGGGAAAGGTAAAGAATTAGAGAAAGAAAGAATAATAAAAAGAGAAAGAGAGAGAAAGAAAGACAGAAAAAAAGAAAGAATAAAAGAGAGTAAGAATGAATGAAAGAAAAGAAAGACAACTTTGAGGATCAATTGTAAAGACCACTCACTCATTCAATGCCATCGTAGCTTTGAATGGTCACAGAATAAGTGGTTGTTAACTGAGAACTACCTGCATCTGAATATACCAACTTTTTTTTGAAATTCATTTTCTCTTTATTAAAGTTATAATAGAGCTATGCTACTGCTATAATTTTTAAAATTTCATTACATGATGTGCAACTGGGGCTGATTTTCTTCATAAAACAGCAGCATTCTTTAATTGGCTTCTACATTAGAATTAGCCTGTTCACAAAAGTACCCACAATAGGCATGTGGAGGCACAGGAAAAGGGATTACTGCTATAGTCTTAAATTGTTAATGTGAATACTTTGTGATAATCCTAAAAAAGAAAAAAAACCATATAATATTAGAACTGAGAAATAAGAGCTATTTCAAAGTTTTTGTTATCTTACCTGGTGAATATACCATCCACAATACCAATTCTTACTTCTTCAGCTGGTACATAAGAACCAATTTGTGCCATGATAGTAATCAATGCAACTTGTTTTATATAAGAGCTCTTTCCCCCCATGTTAGGTCCAGTGATTATCATTACTCTTTGACCATCTTCCTATAAAATGAACATCATAATTAGATTATTTAAAAACAAAGCTCATGGAAGTTTCAGATAATTGCTGATTGTATACAGATCACCTAATCAGTAGTGATGGGCGAACCAAACTGGTTGGGGTCCGTACTGAATTTTGCGGTGTTCGGTATGCTGAACCCGAACCCGAAATTTTTTGAAACTTTGGGCAAAGTTCGGGGTCACATTCAGCATTCGGAGCTTTGACGTCACCGGCAGGTTGTTAAGGACGCCAAGGTGATCACTTCCTGGATTCCATGGAATCCAGGAAGTGATCACCTTGGCATCCCTAGCAACCTGCCGGTGACGTCAAGGCTCCGTCCCCAGAATCTCTTCGTGAAAGGGATTCCCCAGCTCCTTCAAAGGGAGGTCTTCACATAAAAATAAACAATGTTTATCCCTCCCACAAAAAGATTCCGGGGGCGGAGTTTTGATGTCACGTATACCAGCAGGTTGCTAAGGACGCCAAGGTGATCACTTCCTAGATTCCATGAAATCCAGGAAGTGATCACCTTGGCGTCCTTAGCAACCTGCCGGTGACGTCAAGGCTCCGCCCCCTGAATCTCTTCATGGGAGGGATTCCCCAGCTCCTTCAAAGGGAGGTCTTCACGTAAAAATAAACGTGTTTATTTTTACGTGAAAGGACTGCCCTTTGCTTGCAGCACCGCTGCGGCGTCCTTTCACGTAAAAATAAACATTGTTTACTAGCAAATGTAATAGCTATCTGGTAGTGGGTTAGGATTGTAGTTCTCCTCCACAGGTCAGCCAGGAGCTGTGGCGATAGAATGGATGCCTTCTGCAGCACCCTGCTGGCCAAAATGAGGTGCGGAATGCTGGGCCCCCATGCCCCATTTTTGGCCTTAAGGGTCTCCTACAGCACCCTGCTGGGCAAAACATTTTGCCCCATTTTGGCTGGCAGAGGCATAGGCCAGTCCTTTGCTATTTCTAGGCCAGCCCCGTGGGCCAGATTTAAACTCAAAATTGAATTTGACAATGCTGTATGGCATATTTAGAGCTGTTTTTTTTAAATGTCCGCCTGGAATTAAAAAAACATTTTAATATTAAAAATCTGGAGCGTTGCATACACTGTTCCCCCTAAGCTGCGTGACCACACGGCCGCGCGCACAAAACCAAACTTTAACGCAGCACTTTCAAGTGCCGTGCAGTCTTGATGACTCACTCCATTTCCCACCCCCGCAGCAGTTGTCTTGGGTGACATCTGTGAAAAAAATTCAGGTGCTCAGCCATGAAAATGTGCTGCTCAGACACTATACTTATCCGCACATACCAAATAAATTAATAAAAAATAGAAGGAACATTGGTTGAATGAAAAAGAGCACTTCTCCAAACAGGAAGCAAGAGATTTGAAAGAATTGTTTATATGCATTACTATCCTTTACCTGAATTTATGTACACACATATTTTGTGTCATTCAAATATGGATGGATGATAATACAATAGTCTGTGTGATAAAGGATTCATGACTAGTCTAAATGATTTTTCATCATCTCTGTTGTTTCACATGCCTCAAAATCTTCTTTAGAAAGACCCAAGGTCTAGAATATATTTTAGAGCATGGAGAAAAGAAAGAGCCAACATAGAAATAAATATGAGACTATGTAGTTTTTTGTTTTCTAAATCTACAACTTAAGTGTAATTATCTAAAAACATAAGCATCTTAATGGTATATTCTGAATCTTTCATGGGAATTGCTGTTTGGACTCGGTCACCGTATTATTTAACAATTTTCTAAAAACTGAAAACAATGTTATGATTATCCTATCTCTTAAAAGTTGTACTTACTGACAAGAATGTATCATTTGGCACATATTGCTGTTGCTCTCCTAGTAACACATCTATTACAGGATGTTTCCCATTTTTTATCATTATTTCTGATCTTTCTTCTATTATGACAGGTCTGAAAAACAAATATATTTATAGACTGAATGTGGAATAAAGGCCCCAAACCATACGCTTTATCGAGCTTGAAACAAGCCAGCCATTTATTGATAAATGAAGCTCCATCAATTCTACCCAGAAACAATTTGATCTGGAGATGTTTCTGTGAACCTAAGGCACGTCTTATGAAAGGCCGTTTCGCCCTCTGGATGCTTCAGGGAAGCTTCCCTGATGGCCTGGAGTGCAAAAGAAACACCCAACGGACAAACCGGAAGAAAACACACTTCTGGTTTGCCATTGTGCTGCTTTTTGCACTCTGAGGGGGTTCAGGGAAGCTTCCTGAAGCCCCAGAGTGCAAAAAAACAGTACAATAGGCAACTGGAAGTACATTTTCTGAACTTCCAGATTGCCCATTGTGCTGTTTTTGCATTCCTGGGCTTCAGGAAGCTTCCCTGCACCCTCCAGAGAGCAAAAAAAAGCATAACAGCAAACCAGACGTGCATTTTCTGAACTTTGGTTTTGTCTGTTGTGCTGTTTATTGCACTGCAGGGCTTCAGGGAGCTTCCCTGAACCCTCTGGAGTGCAAAAAAACAGGAAGTTCCATTTTCCCAAACTTCTGGTTTGCCTGGTTTTTTACATCCCAGGCTTCAGTGAGGTCTGTGTGCATGCGCGGGGACAAGGGGATTGTGTGCAAGCTTAGGGGTAACATGGGGGGTGCACATGGGTGGGAGGGAGGGAGGGGAGGAAGGGGTGTGGGCATGTGCACGCATGCGACAACACACATACACACACACGCACACACACTTTTGGCACACAAACAAAAAAAAGGTTCACTATCACTGTTGTAACATGGCACGCAAGAATTGATAAGCACTTTTGTAATTTTACAATGTTTCCTGAATTATTCAAGTACTGTTATTTTTGATGATTACCTGCAATAATCTCCTTGTTTGGCTGCCTCAGCCAAGGAAAAAACACAGTCCACAGTTGCTAGATGACCCACAGCTTGAGACAGTGCATGATAATGCTCATTAAAATGACTAGAGCAAAAAGTACATTGGGAAGGAAAAAGAGTGAATGAAATTTTAACACTATGGTATAAGCAGTCAGCAATGCTACATCCAAAGTTTCTTATAGATGTTGTCTGCTTTCAATACACAGTCTAAGCATACATCTAATTACACATATACGGGGGGTGGGGGGGTGCCTGGGTACAGCTATGTGATCAAGAGGAAGAGATAAAAGATCCGTCACAAAGGAGTACTATGAAAATAATAGTAAAACTGTCAATACATGTAGTTCTTACAGGCGTCTGTAATATGGTAAATGATTTAGCTTTACTAGATAAATGGTCTAAGCAATGGAAACTGCAGTTTAATGTTTCCAAATGTAAAATAATGCACTTGGGGAAAAGGAATCCTCAATCTGAGTATTGTATTGGCAGTTCTGTGTTGGCAAATACTTCAGAAGAAAAGGATTTAGGGGAAGTGATTTCTGACTGGCTGCATAGCTAGAGGTATAACAAGCAGGAAGAGGGAGATTATGATCCCACTATATAGAATGCTGGTGAGACCACATTTGGAGTACTGTGTTCAGTTCTGGAGACCTCACCTACAAAAAGATATTGACAAAATTGAACGGGTCCAAAGACGGGCTACAAGAATGGTGGAAGGTCTTAAGCATAAAACGTATCAGGAAAGACTTAATGAACTCAATCTGTATAGTCTGGAGGACAGAAGGAAAGGGGGGGACATGATCGAAACATTTAAATATATTAAAGGGTTAAATAAGGTCCAGGAGGGAAGTGTTTTTAATAGGAAAGTGAACACAAGAACAAGGGGACACAATCTGAAGTTAGTTGGGGGAAAGATCAAAAGCAACATGAGAAAATATTATTTTACTGAAAGAGTAGTAGATCCTTGGAACAAACTTCCAGCAGATGTGGTAGATAAATCCACAGTAACTGAATTTAAACATGCCTGGGATAAACATATATCCATCCTAAGATAAAATACAGAAAATAGTATAAGGGCAGACTAGATGGACCATGAGGTCTTTTTCTGCCGTCAGACTTCTATGTTTCTATGTTTCTATGTTTCTTTACTTATGACAACAACTGAGACTTAATCTTCAGTTATTAAGCAATCACCAAGTTGTTAAGGGGATGGGAGAAAGAGTTGCCGCCCAGAAGTACTTGTCCTCCTACTGGGACTCACCCTCTGGTGGACAGCCCTTTTGCTTTCAAAAAGCTGCCTGCCCGGTAGAACTCTGTGCATTACAGTTAACAAAAATAGACTTTATAAACTTACTCTAAAAAACGCAGCCATTCAGAATTGCAGTCAAGAACCAGTTGCTCACGTAGCTGATTTAGCTTTCTGTAATTTTCTACAATAAAAGGAGTGTGGAAACGGCTTACAACCTTTGTGCTTGGAGAAAGAATCAAACAGGACATAAATGTGATTAATCAATTAATTTTTCAGCAGTGCATAAAATTAGGTCAGTATTGTCTTAGGATTAATATTTCTGAGAGATCATTATAACATAATTGTGTGAGTGTATATACACACACACATGCACACAAACAAACAAACAAATACATATTCTTCTCACTCCTATGGGTGGTTTGTATTTTCCTAAATCTCAGCTCCTCTACCATAGGTCTGGGAGCTGCACTGTAGTCTTCTGGGCAAAGATCTCTGATGTTGTTCCTGGGATCTGTTGCAGTCATTCACCCAACTTTGGAATCACTGTCTCAAGTGCCCTTACTATCACCTGGACCTTCTAACTCTTCTAATATTGTCCCAAATCCTTATGATCTGTAATACTGATGCCAACCAATTTGGCACAATGGTTAAAGAAACTGAACTAGAAACCAGAAGACCATAAGTTTTTGTTTTATTTTAAGCATGAAGCCAACTGTAAATAACTTTACACCAGTCATTCTCTCTCAGCCCTAGAAAGAAGACCAAACTACCGCCAAAATATTGTCAAGAAAACTGTATGGTCTACTTTGTTGCTAAGGGCACACCAAAAGTGATATTGTAAAAAATGATACTGATTCAGGTATATAGTTCAGCACTTTATATTGTAAGTTCTGTTATCAGAAACATCAATATATAAACATCATTGAAGTAATTAATACAATAAATAGTAATTAGGATTTATATTAAAATACATACCTGCTAACTTTAATCCAATCTAATGGTACAGAAGATACAACTGAATTTTTAACTTCAATCTGAAACTGAAATACCAAATAATAAAGTATTAGATTTATTAATTGGATTTGTATGCTGCCCCTCTCCGAGGACTGATTAATATTGTTTTAGAACAATATTCTGTAGTACTTGAACAGGTAGCAGAAGTTCTTCATAATTATCAATTATGCATTTGATGACATAATTCTGTTCCAAAAATGTCAGTATGTACAGTAATACCTTGTCTTACAAACCTAATTGGTTCCGGAAGGAGGTTCGTAAGGCTAAAAGTTCGTAAAATGAAACAATGTTTCCCATTGGAAACAATGTAAAAGCGATTAAAGCGTGCAGGGGGGGGGGGGAATCGCAAAATGGTGCTCCGCTGGGCGCCGCCGCCCGCCTGTCACCTTCTGAAACAGCCAGCTGGCTTCTCGGCATTCTCCTGAGCGCCGAACCCGGAAGACTCGGAGAGGGGCGGTAGCTGAAATGAATCTTAAAATATTTCTCTATTTCATAACTTTAATTACCCCGAGTTAAACAGAGTTCTGGGTAAAGCATTGTCTTATAATATGTTATATTAAATTGTTTTCTTTTGTGTCCCTGTACCATAAATTAGCTGATGCAATTTTATACAGTACTTAGTTCTTGTAATTACTGTAATTGACTTTCAATTATTAGCAAAGGTACACTTACAAACAGATGTTGACATTCTCTAATTTATTATAGCAGTTGACGCTTTTAATAAAGTTTACCCAAAACTTTATTTTTATAATATAACCTCTGGTACATTGTTAGTAAATTTACATACTAAACATATTTTTCTTTATGATACTAGCCTTAAAACAACTTAAAATTACCTTCCTGTTTAGCTCCAATTTACTCAATAAAAGAAAACAAATTTTTTGCTGTAAAAACATGATCAGAAGTACATGGTTGATAAAATTCATTTAACATTGCATAGACAAACACTACAGCATAATAAAGATAAATATATTACCTCTTGCCCTGATACTGATACGTAATCTACAGAGGAGGAATTTAGCATTTTTCGTACATCCTGAATATGATTCTGGATTTGACAGAGTATCGTCAGAATCTCATCCCGTCTCTTCCTTATTAAAGGAAAATCATCAAGATCCTTGAATAGTTCAGTTTTGTCCCCAATCCTAAAAGAAAATTCAAATTAACTTTTAATTCAATACCAGATATTTGTTTAACACTAACAAAATAAGCAAATGCATACAAATAATATTAATATGATCTAAAAGCTAACAGTAAAGGTTCCCCTTTCACTTATGTGCTAGTTATTCCTGACTCATCTCAGTTTCAAAGTCAAAGAGCCAAAACTGTCCAAAGATGTCTCCAGGGTCATGTGGCCGGCATGGCTAAATGTGAAGGTGAACAGAAGGTAACAGCATGGAACATTGTTACCTTTCCACCAAAGGTGTCCCTATTTTTCTATTTGCATTTTTACATGCTTTCGAACTGCTAGGCTGGCAGAATCTGGGACAGATTATGGGAGCTCACTCAGTTACATGATGCTAGGGATTTGAACCGCCAAACTGTCAACCTTTCTGATTGAAAAGCTCAGTGTCTTAGCCACTGAACCACTGCGGCCCTTTGTGCATATTATCTAGGGCACTATAATTTAATTGTAGAAAAAAAAGATTAGATCCAGAAAAAAGAACTTCTTCACAGTTAGTTTAATTCTTTGAGTATAAAGGGGGGGGGGGGTTAGGTTTGAGAGAGAAACAAACTATGAGACATACACTCTTCATTTTTGGAAAGGCCAAAAAGGAGTGGTGCACTCAAGATGGACCACATCCAAACTCTAATAGATCTGGAAAGTCAGTTCAAAATTCAGTTAGGCTGAGATAGTCTTACAGAATTTAATAAGAACTCTAAAAATAATCTAACATAACTTATTAATTAACATTTTTAATAAAAAAAGTATCTATTATCTATGTTAGATCATGTATATGTATGAATGAATTGCATTACAAACAATTTGAGAAAAGGTGGGAAAGGTGAAGAGAACTGAACTTTTGTTACAATCACAATTCACTTACAAAAGGAAGTCACTGCATCATACCTACACAGTACCCACAAAGTTATAAATTCTATACTTAATTTACTTACTTTGCTGCTTCTTCATTAAGTTTACTTAAATATTTTTTTGTTGAACTAAGCAATTCAGGAATTTCCAAGAGGCTTTTATGCAGCAAAGATGCCCGTACTTGAACTTGTATAGCTGGGACCAGTGCTTTGACTGCTGTTTTCAAGTTAGAGAGTGTGCTTACTACCAAGTAGAATTCTTGAATAGAACACTGAAAACATAAACAAATATCATTTAACATGATCAGTCTTGAGGTTACAATAATCTTGCAAAGCTTTCAAATCTAACAAATGAAGTTGTTCAAGATGATACAAAAGTCTGTTGTACAAGTTCTAATACTCTGATTATATAAACAAAGTTTGTTTTATTCTCTCCTTAATTTTGGACATACACTGAAATACAGTGATACCTTGTCTTACAAACTTAATTGGTTCCGGGATGAGGTTCTTAAGGTGAAAAGTTTGTGAGACGAAACAATGTTTCCCATAGGAATCAATGGAAAAGCGATTAATGCGTGCAAGCCCAAAATTCACTCCTTTTGCCAGCCAAAGCGCCCGTTTTTGCGCTGCTGGGATTCCCTTGAGGCTCCCCTCCATGGGAAACTCCACCTCCGGACTTCTGTGTTTTTGCGATGCTGCAGGGGAATCCCAGCAGGAGAATCCCAGCAGTAAAATCCCAGCATCGCATAAAAACACCAAAGTCCTTGAAACCCGTGATGCTGCGATTTCACTGAGGCTCCCCTCGCTGGGAAACCCCACCTCCGGATTTCCGTTGCCAGCGAAGCGCCCATTTTGCGCTGCTGGGATTCCCCTGCTGGGATTCCCCTGCAGCATCAAAAAAACACCGAAGTCCGGAGGTAGGGTTTCCCATGGAGGGGAGCCTCAGGGGAATCCCAGCAGTGCAAAAACGGGTGCTTCGCTGGCAACGGAAGTCCGGAGGTGGGGCATCCCAGCGGCGGCGGTGGGTTTGTAAGGTGAAAATAGTTTGTAAGAAGAGGCAAAAAAATCTTGTATCTCGAAAAGTTTGTATGACGAGGCGTTTGTAAGACGAGGTATCACTGTATATGCATCCTGATTTCAACTGTTCTGGTAGGAAGAGAATTGACTTCGTTATGATACGTTTAAAACTGACCTAATTTAAATAAAATTTTAAACTGTAATGTTAAATACCAAACATAGCTTTAAAATAGTTAATGAATTTGAAGAAGCAAGGGTATTATATAAGAAACATGGACAGTTTTAAGAGCTTAGATATTTCCAATTATTTTCTGCCTTACAGTGTATAAAACACATTTCAGGAAAAATTGCCTGTGTTTAAATATAATAGGAATGTCTTTTGTAAATTATCTGCAGTCTTACCTTTTTATGATAAATACTACAGATTCCTCTCTCAACATCTGGAACCTTATACAATAGAGACATGATTTGACCAAGAACATTTGATTCTGAGGAAAGTATCTCAGTCACTGCATCAAGTCGGGAAGTAATTTCACTGTAAAACAGAGGATAAATTAGATAAATAAAATCTTACTTCTTTTCTTCATTTTCAATAATTACTCCAAACAGGAATAATAATGATCTATGGATATATTGTAACATGCCTGGAAGAAACAGTCTCCCTTATTCTGATGCTAAAAGAATAATATGAATTTAATCAAGCTAACCTTTGATTATAAGAAATACCGTAAATGGGATATCATAGTTCTCCCTGTGTCCAAGACGCACTTTGATCTGTCTTCTATATCACAAATATACAGTTTATGCATGGTATGTTTGTGTGTATGTTTTGCTTTTTAATAAAGTGTTTTAGTGACTTTTAATTATTAGATTTGTATTACATTGTTTTATTATTGTTGTGAGCCGCCCCGAGTCTGCGAAGAGGGGCGGCATACAAATCTAATAAATTATTATTATTATTATTATTATTATTATTATTATTATTATTATTATTATTTAAACATTTGTCACTTTACATTAATGGAAAAATTCTACTGACATTTAATAATCTCTAGCTCCTGAATCTCCCTGCTTTTTCTTCCCATATCTCAATCTTGCCTCATAACATCTATTTGTGAAGATAAATATGGTTTCTCAAAGGGTTAAGTCTACATTAAGGGTTTTGTGGGCCCTATTACTCCTGCTGTCATCACCTTCAACCTAATTGCTGCCTGTACCAGTCAGCTAATTAGCATGGCAAAACACTGAAGTTGTTTCCTTAACCTCACTGGGAAATGAACTCATCTCTATCCAAATTTACTATTTGTAAATCAACTTGGTTTCATAAAAGTCATTACCTCTTCGTTTTCATCAGTAATTCATTATATACAGTAGGTATTGGCAGAAACATGCAGATTTCATTATGTAATTTACAACACAGCATACCAGTTTGAATTAGAGTGTGATAACATATTATGACAGAGTCCAAAGGCTCTGATCCTCTGCTGTAAAGTTAATCTGCACTTTAATCATTTTCACATATGGCTATGATACACAGTTCCAATAATCTAACACCAACATGGCAAACACTGCCTGCAGTAATCCTCAGTATTAAAAAGGGAGAGTAGGAGGGAAAGGGTCAATAGGCACAATCTGATATCAAGCGACCTATTTTTTCTACCTCTCATAGAATCATGTTTTGAAATACAGTCCGAAGAATTATACACTATAAAATCATAGAGGATTATCTTCAGCTTACTTAACAAAAGAAACATACCGATATAAAAGGCAGTTTTAAATGCTTTCTGCTTCAGTTCTATTATAGTTCTGTGACAAATAGACTATCACAAATATTATCAGAAGTTAGCAATTCAAAAGACATCATTTTGGTTTTATTTGGTATTATCTTATACTATTATAATTTATGTTTTAAAAACTGCATTTAATATAAAACTGAATTATATAGAATTGTCATATTTAGTTTAAATTACACATTTCTTTATTTAACTGAATGCAATATTAACCTGATTTCAAGATGGACACAGTGGCAAAGCAAGACTAGATGCAAAAATACTAAATATCCACTGAATACAATAAATGCTATTAAAATATATATTTATGAATAATATTTTGTAAGTATTGATTTATACAGAGATTTAAGAATAGTCCAAATCAAGCTCTATATTTTTATGATAGACACCTTTGGGGAATAAAATTGTTACTAAAAAAATGAAAATGGTATCTCTCAATGAAGAATTCAAACATTGTTAACAAAGAATAATGAATGTCTGTAAATGATAATGGAAGTCTACAGTTTTGTAAAGAAATCTCACCCAAAAAAATGAGATAATCGTGGCAAAGCGATGCAGCATAGAATGGCTATTTGTATGACAATTGTGAGCTATACTAATTTCCCTCATTCTTAAAAGTAGGAGTAAATTATTATTAAGGGTAATCTAGATTTAGCCAGAAACTAAATTTGCATATCAAACTTATAGCAATATTTATAACTTATTGTAAGTATTTATATAATTGAGCAAATTTCTTCTGTTATATTACAGAAAATACGATGTTCCATATAAAATAGAGTGGTTTTAAATAAATTATATTCTCATTTCATAAATGTTTAAGCAAAACAAATTCTACTTGACTGATGAGTAATATTGTGGATGAGAAAAATGCATATAAGAATATGACGAATGCACAAGAGGATGAGAGAAAAATGTTATTTAAACTATATAGAGAAGTGAAGTTATAAAGGAGAAAGTCAAAGAGGGCAAGGAATGGTTAAGATTAAAAGAAAAAACCAAATACAGTGATCCCTCGAGTTTCGCGTCCTCGAGCATCGCGAAAGGGCTATATCGCGAGTTTTCAACCCGGAAGTAAACTCCACCATCTGCGCATGCGTGCCCTTCCACGCATGCGTAGATGGTGGAGTTTCCCCGCCGGGCAGAGGCTTCCCTGGGTCTTCCCCCTCTTGCCCCGGTAAGACCCCAGCGGCGGCGCGAGCAACAGCGTGGGCTGGCGGGCGGCACGCGCGCGGGAAACCCCAGCTCCGCTTCCCAGCTGGGAAGCGGAGCCGGCAACAGCGTGGGCGGGCAGGCAGCGCGCGCGAGCTTGGGGACACCCCACCTCCGCTTCCCAGCTGGGAAGCGGAGCTAGGGTGTCCCCACCGCGCGCGCGTTGCTGGGGAAAGCGCGTGCGCTTGGAGACACCCCACCTCGAAGCGGAGCTAGGGTGTCCCCACCCGCGCGTGCGTTGCTGGGGCCGCTTCCCAGCTGGGAAGCAAAGCTGGCAACAGCGTGGGCGGGCGGGCGGCGCGCGCGAGCTTGGGGACACCCCACCTCCGCTTCCCAGCTGGGAAGCGGAGCTAGGGTGTCCCCACCGCGCGCGCGTTGCTGGGGAAAGCGCGCGCGCTTGGGGACACCCCACCTCCGCTTCCCAGCTGGGAAGCGGAGCTAGGGTGTCCCCACCGCGCGCGCGTTGCTGGGGAAAGCGCGCGCGCTTGGGGACACCCCACCTCCGCTTCCCAGCTGGGAAGCGGAGCTAGGGTGTCCCCACGCGCGCGCGCGTTGCTGGGGAAAGCGCGCACGAGCTTGGGGACACCCCACCTCCGCTTCCCAGCTGGGAAGCGGAGCTAGGGTGTCCCCACCGCGCGCGCGTTGCTGGGGAAAGCGCGTGCGCTTGGAGACACCCCACCTCGAAGCGGAGCTAGGGTGTCCCCACCCGCGCGTGCGTTGCTGGGGCCGCTTCCCAGCTGGGAAGCAAAGCTGGCAACAGCGTGGGCGGGCGGGCGGCGCGCGCGAGCTTGGGGACA
Source organism: Erythrolamprus reginae (assembly GCF_031021105.1). Lineage (NCBI taxonomy): Eukaryota > Metazoa > Chordata > Lepidosauria > Squamata > Dipsadidae > Erythrolamprus > Erythrolamprus reginae. The sequence continues at coordinate 312,281,150 of NC_091951.1, forward strand.
CCCCACCTCCGCTTCCCAGCTGGGAAGCGGAGCTAGGGTGTCCCCACCGCGCGCGCGTTGCTGGGGAAAGCGCGCGCGCTTGGGGACACCCCACCTCCGCTTCCCAGCTGGGAAGCGGAGCTAGGGTGTCCCCACCGCGCGCGCGTTGCTGGGGAAAGCGCGCGCGCTTGGGGACACCCCACCTCCGCTTCCCAGCTGGGAAGCGGAGCTAGGGTGTCCCCACGCGCGCGCGCGTTGCTGGGGAAAGCGCGCGCGAGCTTGGGGACACCCCACCTCCGCTTCCCAGCTGGGAAGCGGAGCTAGGGTGTCCCCACCGCGCGCGCGTTGCTGGGGAAAGCGCGCGCGCTTGGAGACACCCCACCTCGAAGCGGAGCTAGGGTGTCCCCACCCGCGCGTGCTTTGCTGGGGCCGCTTCCCAGCTGGGAAGCAAAGCTGGCAACAGCGTGGGCGGGCGGGCGGCGCGCGCGAGCTTGGGGACACCCCACCTCCGCTTCCCAGCTGGGAAGCGGAGCTAGGGTGTCCCCACCGCGCGCGCGTTGCTGGGGAAAGCGCGCGCGCTTGGGGACACCCCACCTCCGCTTCCCAGCTGGGAAGCGGAGCTAGGGTGTCCCCACCGCGTGCGCGTTGCTGGGGAAAGCGCGCGCGCTTGGGGACACCCCACCTCCGCTTCCCAGCTGGGAAGCGGCGCTAGGGTGTCCCCACGCGCGCGCGCGTTGCTGGGGAAAGCGCGCGCGCTTGGGGACACCCCACCTCCGTTTCCCAGCTGGGAAGCGGAGCTAGGGTGTCCCCACCGCGCGCGCATTGCTGGGGAAAGCGCGCGCGCTTGGGGACACCCCACCTCCGCTTCCCAGCTGGGAAGCGGAGCTAGGGTGTCCCCACGCGCACGCGCGTTGCTGGGGAAAGCGCGCGCGCTAGGGGACACACCACCTCCGCTTCCCAGCTGGGAAGCGGAGCTAGGGTGTCCCCACACACGCGCGCGTTGCAGGGGAAAGCGCGCGCGCTTGGGGACACCCCACCTCCGCTTCCCAGCTGGGAAGCGGAGCTAGGGTGTCCACACCGCGCGCGCGTTGCTGGGGAAAGCGCGCGCGCTTGGGGACACCCCACCTCCGCTTCCCAGCTGGGAAGCGGAGCTAGGGTGTCCCCACGCGCGCGCGCGTTGCTGGGGAAAGCGCGCGCGCTTGGGGACACCCCACCTCCGCTTCCCAGCTGGGAAGCGGAGCTAGGGTGTCCCCACCGCGCGCGCGTTGCTGGGGAAAGCGCGCGCGCTTGGGGACACCCCACCTCCGCTTCCCAGCTGGGAAGCGGAGCTAGGGTGTCCCCACGCGCGCGCGCGTTGCTGGGGAAAGCGCGCGCGCTTGGGGACACCCCACCTCCGCTTCCCAGCTGGGAAGCGGTGCTAGGGTGTCCCCACCGCGCGCGCGTTGCTGGGGAAAGCGCGCGCGCTTGGGGACACCCCACCTCCGCTTCCCAGCTGGGAAGCAGAGCTAGGGTGTCCCCACCGCGCGCGCATTGCTGGGGAAAGCGCGCGCGCTTGGAGACACCCCACCTCGAAGCGGAGCTAGGGTGTCCCCACCCGCGCGCGCGTTGCTGGGGCTGCTTCCCAGCTGGGAAGCGGAGCTGGCAACAGCGTGGGCGGGCGGGGCGGCGCGCGCGAGCTTGGGGACACCCCACCTCCGCTTCCCAGCTGGGAAGCGGAGCTAGGGTGTCCCCACCGCGCGCGCGTTGCTGGGGAAAGCGCGCGCGCTTGGGGACACCCCACCTCCGCTTCCCAGCTGGGAAGCGGAGCTGGGGTATCCCCACCGCGCGCGCGTTGCTGGGGAAAGCGCGCGCACTTGGGGACACCCCACCTCCGCTTCCCAGCTGGGAAGCGGAGCTGGGGTGTCCCCAAGCGCGCGCACACCCCAGGCGCGAGCAACGGGGTGGGCGGGCGAAGGGCGGGCGGCAGTGGAAGTAAAAACACCATCTGCGCATGCGCAGATGGTGTTTTTACTTCCGCACCGCTACTTTGCTAAAAATCGATCATCGCGTGGGGTCCTGGAACGGAACCCTCGCGATGATCGAGGGATCACTGTACAATAAATACAGTACAGGTCAGTAAAAGGGCAAAATGAGGTACTCATGGAGATGGAATTAAAAATAAGTAGGAGGAAAAATTAGTGAAGGCCAAGAAAAAAAATCTCATATTCCTAACTAGGGGAAAATAACCCAGCATTCTGGTCCTTATCCTTAGAGAAATAGCCAACTCTTCATAGCTGGGACTAACACAGATATACTGTTATTGTTGTTAGTTAGGAAGTCATGTCTGACCCATCGCGACCCCATGGACAACTTCCCTCCAGGCCTTCCTTCCTCTACCATCCCCTGGAGACCATTTAAGCTCACACCGACTGCTTCAATCACTCCATCCAGCCAGCTCATTCTCTGTCGTCCCCTTCTTTTGCCTTCAATCATTCCCAGTATTAGGCTTACTTCTCATTAGGTGATTGAAGTATTTGAGTTCCATCTTCAGGTTCTGACCTTCTAAAGAGCAGTCAAGGTTGATCTCCTCTAGGACTGACTGGTCTGATCGCCTTGCAATCCAAGGGACTCGCAGGAGTCTCCTCCAGCACCATAGTTTCAAAGGCTTTGATTCTTTGTTGCTCAGCCTTTCTTATGGTCCATACATTACTACTGGAAAAACCATAGCCTTGACTAAATACACTTTTGTTAGCAGGGTGATGTCTCTGTTTTTTAGTATGTGCCATACATACTAAATTATATTTGCCATAGCTTTCCTCCCCAGGAGAAAGCGTCTTTTAATTTCTTGGCTATAGTCCCAGATATCTATGTAGACATACATATATATAGAATGGTCAATTTCTGAATACTTAGCTTCTGCTTATAAATAATGTCCTTTATTTTTGCAGTCAATTGATTAATCTACCCAAGCCATGTCCTTGAAATTTTTATTGGCTGCTATTCAGAGAATATGGGAGTTCTGATATGAAGTCTTGCATAGCTTTTAAGATGACTGGGTCCCTACTTTTCCCTTTTCTAAATATTGGAAACTATGCTTTTTTCCAATGTTTTGATATCTTACCAGTTCTCTATGAGTTTTCAAAGATTAGACTCAATTATTCCAGATCACTTGTCAGCACTTTCAACATTAGAGAATTAATTTAGAAACATAGAAGTCTGACGGCAGAAAAAGACCTCATGGTCCATCTAGTCTGCCCTTATACTATTTTCTGTATTTTATCTTAGGTTACAAATTGCTTGTTAGCCATTCTCAGTTATGGGGTGCAGTCAATAGGTCCCTGCATGAGTTTTCACTACTCAAGTAGCTTGACAATTGAGCCTAAACTGTAAATTAGTTCAAAGGTTTAAGTATTTTCCATAGAATGAGAAGCTGAAGTAAAAAAAAAAAGTTTGTTTGTTTGACTGCATTGGAATAAGACAGAATAGAAACATAGAAACATAGAAGACTGACGGCAGAAAAAGACCTCATGGTCCATCTAGTCTGTCCTTATACTATTTCCTGTATTTTATCTTACAATGGATCTATGTTTATCCCAGGCATGTTTAAATTCAGTTACTGTGGATTTACCAACCACGTCTGCTGGAAGTTTGTTCCAAGGATCTACTATTCTTTCAGTAAAATAATATTTTCTCATGTTGCTTTTGATCTTTCCCCCAACTAACTTCACATTGTGTCCCCTTGTCCTTGTGTTCACTTTCCTATTAAAAACACTTCCCTCCTGGACCTTATTTAACCCTTTAATATATTTAAATGTTTCGATCATGTCCCCCCTTTTCCTTCTGTCCTCCAGACTATACAGATTGAGTTCATTAAGTCTTTCCTGATACATTTTATGCTTAAGACCATTTGCATGTCCTTGGCGGTGAATTCTTCTAAGGTAGAAAAGTATGGGGGAGGGTGGGGGTGTTTACAATTTACATAATAAAAATTCTTAATAAAAATAATTTATATAGTATGTGTGTATGTGTAGCTGTACCCAGACCAATTTGGGCTTTTGAGTGCATGGAAATAAGGCCAAGCACTTATTTCAGGGTTTAAAAAGTATAAGACAGGGTCTTATTTTCGGGGAAACATGGTATATGGGAGGGGGGGTGTATAAGTGTGCGCGCACACACACACATGCATACATGTACATATAACATACACATATATTTTATTAAGAATTTTTTACTATAGGAAGACCCAATGGGAATTAAAGTTAAAGAAAGAAAAGATAATAGAAAGAATGAGTAAAAGTGCAAGAAAAAAGAAGGAATATAGTAAGAACAAACATCTAAAGAAATAATTTTTAATTTTCATCACAAGTATAAATATATTTAGTGACTCTTTAAAGCCCCCTAATGTTACAAACATCACAACATGGGCAAGCCCACTATGGTTGTAGGTCGAGGACTACCTTATCTTATCTCTGATCTACAAACAAATCAACAAAATATCTTTCCCTCCCCCCTATCCTGGTATCAGCCAAAAAGCCAAAAATGAAAACGAATGGTTTAAATATTTAGTTTTTAAGTACAAACAACAGCTTCTTTTTGTTACTAGAAAAATGAAATATATATGTGAGATTGGTAAGTAAATCTTCAAATTTGAATTACAATAGAAAGTAACAGGAACTGATCTCCCTTGCATCTAAAAGAAAGTTAAATTAACTCCCTACTCCCACAAAAATCTTCCAATTTTCATTGGAGGCAGAAAGTTTTCCTCTCTTTTCTTAACCTTCTAGCTAAAATTCTGACAATTCTATAGGGTTACTAACACGTTTTCTATTGCTCTCACTCAAACTCTTTCTAGAATTATTTTTATGAAATAACATTTTCTTCAGAGCTGATGAATGACACTAGTGAAAATATTCATGAATGTGTTTAGGATGATTATGTGTAGAATGCAAATCTAACTCTAGTCGGCTAAATGACAATCAGGGACTTTTGTTATGCATGAATGAAGTGCAATTTCAGCAACATGTGCCAAGAAAACGAGGAAATCAGTGAAAAAAAGATGAATTATTAAAAGCTTGCTTGACTTAGAAGATATAACAGAATAGTAAAAATGTGCTGATACTCATATTTATGAGTTCTAATGAACTATGACTTAAACATAACTTCTAAAGAGAGCCATGTTTCTGATCACTTTGAAATGTAACACTGCCCTTAAATAAACAATTTGGTAGCATTTTCTACAATAAAGACTTCATCATCTGAATCGTTACCCAGTGAAAATCTATAAACAACCAGTAAACATCTTTGAGGAATTTAGAAGAAGTAACTAGACCGTCACAACCTGGATTTTAACTGAATCACTATATATTTTCTATGGAGTTATTACTAATCCTGAATCCTGAATGTTCTTCTGTTTTTTTATCTCAGTGGCCTTATAAAACAAGGGATATGTTTGTACAAAAAGATTCTTGGCAGGCCACTATCCAGAACATTCCATGTCTTTTTTATAAAAACAATCTTCTAATCATGCTTTTCCTCTCCTGGATTTACATTCCGGTACTGCTGGATTTATTGTCCTATAATTCAGTTTAAAAACTCTATCGTTTGAGCAATTTAAAATATTACCTAAAATAGAATTTCATTGTCCCAGCATTATTTTTATTACAATAGATTACATGACTTTATGTCAGCAAGCTCAAATAATATTAAATTTTCCTAAATGCTAGCTATTTATTTATTTTATTTTATTTTATTATTAGATTTGTATGCCGCCCCTCTCCGTAGACTCGGGACGGTTCACAGCAGTGATAGAAACAATGTACAATACAAATCTAACAATACGAAGTTAAAAACCCATAATTTAAAAAAAACATGCACACAACACACCATACATAAATTATATAGGCCTGGGGAAGATATTTCAATTCCCCCATGCCTGACGGCAGAGGTGGGTTTTGAGAAGTTTACGAAAGGCAAGGAGGGTGGGGGCAATTCTGATCTCTGGGGGGAGTTGGTTCCAGAGGGCTGGGGCCGCCACAGAGAAGGCTCTTCCCCTGGATCCCGCCAAATGACATTCATTCTGTTTTTACATTGGTTCTGAAAAACAATGAAACATTTATTCTACGTAAAGCTTTTACATAACTATGAAAACCTGTACTGCCTTCTCTGAATAAGTTCACATCAGTGAGATAAAGCACATGAGGTATTTTTAAAATATGGATCTTCAGATCTTTGTTCTAGAACAGTAACATCTGCTATGCAACAGGGTCAAGCAGGATAGGCAGGATCATTCAGGAGTGCCAGATGTAGGGTCATAGAAGTTTGCCTTCTTTTTTGTTCTCCCTCTTAAAACTTGCCATGGACAATCATGTTTCCTCTTTCCCATTAGCACTCAGAAATATATTGACTTGGCTGCTCAGACAAGCCCAGAGGGATGGGTGGGAAGTGAATAAGATGCTTGTCAAATATGGTTTTAACTAGGGAAGGATTGCAACTATTTCTAGGTTCTTATATTGTGATTTTATGGTTTTATTTTGCATATTTTGAAATAACAAAGGGACAATTGTTTGTTGCTTAGAATTAGTCTGATTAGAGCAACCCCAAAGCCCTGATTAAGTGATTAGATGGATTGAACAGATAGATAAAAATACAAAAATGTAAGGTAAATAAGCATTCTGTGAAGAACAATTTGAATAGAGTTTTTTCCCCACAAGAACAATTTGAATAGAGTTTTTTCCCCACAAGTTGTACTGACAGCATCATTCTTGTATCCTAAAGACTATAACCATATTTTAGTCCCTAGTAGTATTATTATTATTATTATTATTAATAATAATAATAATAATAATTAGATTTGTATGCCACCCCTCTCTGTAGACTTGGGGCGGCTTACTGCAATGATAAAAACATTATATAATGACAAATCTAATAGTTAGAATCTAAAATAACAATAATTCATTTAAAAAGTCTAAAAAACAAGAAACCCCAATGCTGTATATAAAAAACATACAGTCATATCATACACAAAAGGCTACATAGGCAGGGGGAGATGTTTCAGTTCCCCCACGCTTGATGACAGAGGTGGGTTTTAAGGAGTTTACGAAAGGCAAGGAGGGTGGGTACAATTCTAATCTCTGGAGGGAGCTGATTCCAGAGGGTGGAGCCGCCACAGAGAAGGCTCTTCCTCTGAGTCCCGCCAAACGACATTGTTTAGTTGACGGGACCTGGAGGAGACCAACTCTGTGGGACCTAACCGGTCGCTGGGATTCGTGCGGCAAAAGGCGGTCTCGTAGATACCCTGGTCCGGTGCCATGAAGGGCTTTATAGGTGATGACCAACACTTTGAATTGTGACCGGAAACTGATCGGCAACCAATGCAGACTGCGGAGTGTTGGAGTAACATGGGCTGGATTACCAGTATTTTCATATAAGTGAACTGCATTTATTGGTGATTAAGTAATCAGTTTACAGTATCTAGCATAAGAAGAATATGGAATTAAATTTATAACTACCACATTATAAGATTTCGTTTATGTTTTAGTATCATAATATATGATACTAATTAGTGATCTAAAAATCCTTACATTTCACCATAGAAAATATTAAATCCTTGGTCTGGATAAACTCAGTCCAACACTGGATCAGCAACCAGTTCATTTTACATATACAACATATTTATATGTTGAACTTTATTCTCTGTTAATAGCCCATTTACATATTTTACTCAGATGTTTTTAAACTATTTTTCAAATTTTCAGCAAAATTACTACTAGAGGCTTTAGTCGTGGATATTCCTCTTGGGAAAAGATGAGCCATCTAGCATGGTTTTATAATGAAAAGCTGTTATCAGAATGATTCTGAACTACAATTATAGCACATTTAGCTGCAACCATAGTAATTCATCATAATGTAAGGAGAGGAAGCTGGTTGAATGCGCACTGATTAGGGGGAAATCAGCTTTTTTGATATATCACTGTAGATAAATTGCTGTCAGGTCAGTATTTTACATAACATTCCTTTTTTGAAGATTTAGCAATCAAATAGTGACCATGAGGCACTAAAGCCCTCCCTTTAAGGATCAGTTCATTTCAGTTTACATTCCATTAATCTGGAAGACATTAATTATACTTTCTTTGAGGCAATTTATTACAAAAAGAAATTATGCACTTGTCTGACTGTTACTGCGCAACTCTGTTATGAGTAAAATATAAGAAATAAAAATAGTGACAGTATCACTATTTTTAAAGGAAGTAATCAAAACAGACACAAATAAAATTGCTGCAAATTCTCATTCTATTAAGAAACACAAAGAGTGACAAAGATGGCTTGAATACCAAGATTTTTAACTCTAGGTCTGTATTATTCAAGTCACCCAGCTTCTTTATACTCAAAAGTTAAATATATTTGAGTTGATTGACATCAGTGATTTGTTTGGTAACAAATACCTGGGTTTCAAGAGAGGCTGTGTGACCCACTTCTTTAGTTTTCGTCGTCCAAACAAAGTTTTTGTATGATCCAAGATACAGAAAAGACTGCCTTTGGTTTTCAAATCAGTCTGAAATAATTTATAGGCATTAAATTAATAAATTGGTGTAAAAGTTCAATATAAAATATAAATCCAAAATAGAAAACAATTAAAAATTGTTAATTCTAGAGAGATGAATGGATTGTAGAAATATTTTAGACCTACCAAATATAAAAACAGTATCAAAATCATACAATGCAACTTAAACACCTGCTTCCTTTTTTTCCTTTTAGTTCCCTTAAAATTGTTCACACTGGTAATACTAGGGATACTTTATATACCATATTTTTCGGAGTATAAGACACACCTCAATTTTGAGGATGAAAACAACAAAACGTTTTTGGCCTCTGTGCACCCCCATTTTTGGGCCATTTCCAGCCTTTTTCTGCCAGTTTTTAAGGCATTTTTGAGCCTTTAAAAAAAAACAATTTTTGGGGCTTGGGGGCCTATTTTGGGGGCTTTTTTGGCCCATTTTTGAAGCTTTTTCCGGCTTGTCATTGGGAAGAAAAGTATAGAAAAAGCCTAAAGTTCAGACTGATCTGCTGGCTCCACCTGATGAGAAGAGGCATATTACAGAGCAATCTCCGAGGGCTAGTGTCTGACACCAAACTGTGTTGTATTGTGCTGCCTCAGCAATCTTTGAGGGCTTCTAATGGCGCACAAAGATTGCACTGCAACTGGCTGTAGAGGCCTCAGGATGATGCGAATGCAGTGCTTTAGCAGTCTGGTCCCAGATTTGTCTTAGCAAAACCGCGAGCACAGTGCTCCAGCGGTGTAATGAAGCCCGGTTGATCCTACAGACCACAAGCAAACTCTCCAGCAGCTTGTGTCCTGTCCAGGCTTAGTAGACATGCTTCACTTGATGACGGTGGGCAGGGGAGAGGCTGATGGGTGTTGAGCCCTCATGACCTGGCCGCCTGAGTGCAAGGCTCTGGCCACAAATTTGGAGCCAATGAGTGTTCTCAGTCACCACCTGACAAACAGCTGATTTGAAAACAAAGGGTCACTGCCACTTGATGTAAAGGCCCCATTGTACTACCGTGCATGAGGAGGATTGAAAATGTCCACTCCTCGTAGCAGACAGAGAAAAAGCTGTGAAATCAATGCCAGAGTCTATCCCTGCACCCACCAACTCAGGTTGATCTAATGTCAAAGAACCCAGCTATAATGAAGGAACCAGTAGTTAGTATGGAGTGAGTTTTGCCATATCTGTCCTGCTGAGCACCAAGTCAAAAGCGGATCCTAGCAGTCAAAAAAATAGACAGACACAGTCCTCATCACTGATGGATGAGGATAACCCATCCTGACTTCTGGGTGGAGAATGGGGCATGCGGAAGCCAAAAAATGGCCAGTGGGTGGGCAGGGCTTCAGCAATACTCAGCCTATAAGATGCACAGAAATTTTCACTCAACAGACAAAAAGTGTGTCGTATAGTCTGAAAATTACGGTAAGTCTATGATTAGCTTAGTTCTCTTTCTGAGGAGAATGGAGACTAGGAGCTATGTAGTGAATCTTACAAGTCTAATTCAGTAATTCCATGGCACAACTCTGTAGAATCATGATCCAGTTTTTCCAACTCTCTAGTCCAGGCCAACATAGAGAGAAAGCTTCAAAGCCCAAAGAATGATGATACTGCTGTTAAAATCAAAGCAATGCTAGGAGCCTCACCTTAGGAATTAATGTGCTTGGGACTTCAGTATCAGTATTTACTTCAAATATCAGCTGTTGCCAGGCATTTCAAATATATAAAAATATATAAAAACTCTATCTAAATAAAGTAAAGCACTGGAACATATAGGAATTCTGACAGTTTCTAATAAACTACAGACTGTACAGCTCAAAGTGCTGATCCTTGATTCTAACTCTCAAATTTCACTATTTACTGCCAATTCCACCATAAATCATATATGCTTTCTGCATGTTAAATCTGGCAATGCTCGTATCTTACTATACGAAACCTACAGAAGTTTAAATGAAGGTAAAATCTTATGAAATCTTTTGTCAAATCTGTTTGCTACTCTAATCTTAATTTTAACAAGAACACTGGACAATATTGGTGACACTAATGGACATTTAACCTTTTCTGGTTACATAGCCATTGAACTAATTCCTAATCATTTTTTCAATTCCTTCTAAATCTTTTCATTTCTAATCCATTTATTCATTTGCTTTCTGATTCTTCTTCTATATATTCCTACATTTCATAACTTTAAAAAGTTAAAGTATAATTACAGCTATTAATTTCTGGTTTCTAATTTTTAAATTTTAGTGAAAAATCCCTTCAGTCTTCAAATTCCACTTCAGGCACATTCTCTTGCCTCTTTGCTACCAGATATAAACTTGGATTTAATTACAGTCATTTCAGAAAAGTAACTCCACTGTGAATACCTTTCTTTTTCTCGATCACATTATTTTAAGAACTACCAGCTTCTTGGATATGATATTTGATTTAATTTTATTTAATTGAAAGGTGGATGCAATATATATACAGACCAAAAAGGACTGGAAAAAGTAATGTAAAGTTTAATTCACAAAGCACATAAATATAAAATTCTTCCTTACTTGATTCCGCAAGATTTCAAGATTCTTTAATGTAGCTCCATTTAGCGTCATGTATTCATCTTCACTTGATAACTTCTTAAAATTACTTAAAGAAAAAAAACATCCATAGTAAAGATACAAAATAGCCACTAGCACCTTAAAAATAGGACTTAACTTTATACATTTCAAGAAAAGGACAAACACAGAGTAATAGATATGAAGGAACATGATTCATTTTACTTAGTACATTAAACAATACAATTTATATTAATACATACATTTTCATTAAAAAAACCTTAATTCTAATTTAAAATTAATTATGAATTTTAAAAATTTAGTGAAGTTAGTGACTTTCTTCACTTTTTAAAGTAGATATCATGTTTCATGTCTCATTCCTATATATTTCCATGGTGCACAATGGTTAGAACCAGAGTTGGGTTCCTCCCAGTTCAGACTGGTTGTATAGAACTGGTAGTAACTAGGGGCCTGGGTCACCAGAACCAGAAGTGACCCCGGATTGCCATGCCCCTAAACTTGCAGCGATTCTTGCACACACAGCTGGTTTTTTTTAGCACTGTGCATGCGTACAACCCCACAGAGCATAGTGCGTCAGGAAGTGAACCAGCAGCGAGGTAAGCCAGAACCCACCCCTGGTTTGAACGCAGTATTGCAGGCTAACTCTGCTCATATCCAGGAGTTTACTCCTGACCAGCTCAAGGTTGACTGAGCCTTCCATCCTCTCTGGGCGGGTAAAACGAGGACTCATATTGTGGGAGCAATATGCAGACATTTGTAAACAACTCAGAGTGCTGTAAAGCACTATATATACCATTAAATCTAATTGCTATTGCTATTGATTTTCATAGTAAATTGAAACAGTTTCATACGTGAGTTAACTGAGTTAATTTATTTCTACTTTTTTTCTACTTCTAAATATAATCTTCATGATAGCTTGGATATCACAATTATTGTGCACTTATTTTGTGAAATAACATATCGTATAATATGTAAATCAATGTAACAACAGTTTTAGTTATCTAAAATTAAAACAATTTACCTTGGGTTGTAGAGTATCTTCTCTAAATTAAATTCTTTAAGATACATGGTTACAGCAGCCAAAGAACACAACACTGATTTATCAAACTTTAAAATCTGGGACAATGCTTGAGAACCTGGAAAAAGCAGCAGTTTGTAGCCAGTTCTCCAAAGTGGCAGCTTAATCATTACTATTACAGAATTATTTTCTGGACTACCAAAGAGGTATGTTCCTACAAATTTACCTTTTCTTGGATTGATATTGAACTCATTTATTTACTAACTGTAAAATACTAACAAATTAATTTTATGTCAAATTGACTACTAAAAACATTTCTTAAACATTTCAGGATTCCCAAAGGTACTGTTTTGTTCAGAAACAAATAAGAATCAAATTACTAGTGTAAAGTTGCATTTTTGAATTAATTTTATGTTTTGATTTAAGGCATTGCTAAATTAGAATTAGTTTTTACCAGCTCAAAAGGACAGGCAATAATATTTTTTTCTGCTGCTAAAACATTGTTGTATGAAAAATAAATAATATATAAGTACATACTGTATATTCATCTTAAAAACTATTAACTTCATTTAATGCAAACAAATGTTTTGTAAATTATGTCAAACTAACATGACACAAAGAAGTTTTATAAAATAATAAAGTAACCTGTAATACACACAATTGCTAATAAAATAAATCTTTCTGGATTAGGTACCTGCGCCATTAAGTATTTGATTGCCATAAAAATCTGTAATCATCTTAAAAGCATTTGTGTACTCAAAACGTTCATTTTCCATTCTTTCAATTCGTATTCTGTCATCTTGTAAACTGTAAAAAATAGACAATTTTAACTTTACTATGCTGTTACTTACAGCTGAACAATAGCAAAAGCTCTCCATACTTTACTTCAACATTCACACAAATGACTGTTTTTCCAAGTGAAACTTTTAAATCAAGTTGGTTTGAAAGGTGACCTTTCCTTAATGCATTTTGAAAACATTCACTTTCTACAAATTCAATCCCAAGGAAGATTTAGAGTTCTGAATTTGGACTTTAAATGTTATTCTCTTTCCTCTAGCTAAGTCCTGCAATATTTACCTTTCTAAAAGAATGACAGTTAATTGTATTATTATTATTTTGTTAGTTTGGCTAATCTGATGTGGAAGAATTGGGAAAGGAACATCTTGTCACTCAAATTGTTTTCACACCATTGAAATGAAAGCCTTTTTTCATTTATAAAATAAATGGTGTCAGGTATTAAATTATCTCCTAAAAAGTCCTTATAAGCTAAGACATACTTATATGATTGAGCAAAGAGTTTTGCCCTGTCATGTTTGCTATTTTTAATTATTTTGAAGACATTTAAAACATTTTCCTAACTCTGCATTCTAAGAAGTCCAGAAAATAATTACTAACAAATGTATCAATGTAATCAATGCAAAGTGGGGATCTTGGCCTGGCAAATAAGAAGAAACAGATGAAGACACTTTTGAAAAAGAATCATACGACTATACTCAGGGTTGAGTTCCTCCCGGTTCAGACCGGTTCACCTGAACTGGTAGCGACCTGCTAGTGAAATCACGATGACATCACCAAACCAGATTGATCAGTGCCAGTCTGTAGATGCCGCCAACATTTTGTTAAAAAAAAATCAATTAAAAAAAAATTTATACTGTATATCATATATTTTAGTTGTAAATCTTACATCTAGTTTCCAATTAAATTCCAATTTCTAATACGTGTGTGTGTGTGTGTGTGTATATATATATATATATATATATATATATATACAGTGGAACCCCGACATAAGAGCTGCTCTACTTAAGAGCAACTCGAGATAAGAGCTGGGAGGGGAGAGATATTTTTGTTCTACTTACAAGCCCAAATTCGAGATACAAGCGCCAAGGAGCTGGCTCCTGAAGCCAAACGCTAACTTCCGCGTTCGGCTTCAGGAGACAGCTGCGAAGCGGCGCGCGTGTTTTAAAAGGTTGCAGCCGGCCTGGGGGGCTCGGGGGGGTGCTTGCAGCTTTCTTTCTTGCTCTTTTACTTTCTCTCTTTTACCTTCCCTTCTATTTCTTCTTTTCTTTCTCCTTCCCACCTTCTTCCCTCCCTCCCTCCCTTCACTCATTCCTCTCTTACTCTCCCCTTTCATAAATTTCCTTGCTTCCTTCCTCTGTTCCTGTCCCTTCCCCCTTTCTTTCTTTCTTTCTTTCTTTCTTTCTTTCTTGCTTTCTTTCTTGCTCTTTTTCTTTCTCTCTTTTACCTTCCCTTCCTCTATTTCTTCTTTTCTTTCTCCTTCCCACCTTCTTCCCTCCCTCCCTTCACTCATTGTTCTCTTACTCTCCCCTTTCATAAGTTTCCTTGCTTCCTTCCTCTGTTCCTGTCCCTTCCCCCTTTCTTTCTTTCTTTCTTCCTTTCTTTCTTTCTTTCTCTTTTTCTTTCTCTCTTTTATCTTCCATTCCTCTATTTCTTCTTTTCTTTCTCCTTACCACCTTCTTCCCTCCCTCCCTCCCTTCACTCATTCCTCTCTTACTCTCCCCTTTCATAAGTTTCCTTGCTTCCTTCCTCTGTTCCTGTCCCTTCCCCCTTTCTTTCTTTCTTTCTTTCTTTCTTGCTTGCTTGCTTGCTTGCTTGCTTGCTTGCTTGCTTGCTTGCTTGCTCTTTTTCTTTCTCTCTTTTACCTTCCCTTCCTCTATTTCTTCTTTTCTTTCTCCTTCCCACCTTCTTCCCTCCCTCCCTCCCTTCACTCATTCCTCTCTTACTCTCCCCTTTCATAAGTTTCCTTGCTTCCTTCCTCTGTTCCTGTCCCTTCCCTCTTTCCTTCCTTCCTTCCCACCCTCCGCCCATTCATTCACCCATTCCTCTCTTGATCGCTTAAAGCCGGTCCCTGGTGCAAAAAGGGTTGGGGACCTCTGTCCTACAGGATTGGGTGGCAGAGAAGTTGAACATATGTAAATTTAAAAGTTTAAGAAAGTTTACAAGTTAAGTGAAAGAAACTTCATTATTCATTTATATGTACATGTACATTTCTTCATTAAAAACATGTCTTTCTGCATAATTTAGACTAACTTTGTGAGTTTTTTGAGGGCTGGAACCAATTAAAATTATTTACATTAATTCCTATGGGGAAAAGTCGTTCGAGATAAGAGCTGCTCGACTTAAGAGCCCAGGTCCGGAACGAATTAAACTCGTATCTCGAGGTACCACTGTATATATATATATATATATGTATGTTAATAAAAGATAAATAAAGATGATTTATGAAAGAGGAAAATAAGAGCAAAAGAGTTAGAAAGATTTGAAGTTTATTTAAGTAAGTAATATAAATAGAGAAGTTTAGAGTTTGAGAAAGAAAAAAGAAAAGAAAAAAATATGGAAGAAAGTAAATCTACGTATGGCGCAGACGTTTTTAGGTGATATGACATTATGTTAAAAAAAAGATAGAGGGTGTATATGTATAATGTAGTAAATGTGTTGTTGTATGTAAAGAAAGAAAATATAAGAATTGATATAAAAATTAGTAAGTATTTGTGTTGATATGCTATACAGTGATCCCCCGTTTATTGCGTCCCCAACCATTGCGAACAGGGTACTTCGCTATTTTTCAACCCGGAAGTCAAAAATACCATCTACGCATGCGTGCCGGGCACGCATGCGTAGATGGCAGCGGCTTCCCTGGGTCTTCCCCCTCTTGCTGGCGTCAGCGAGGAGTTTCCCCACCGCCCACGCAAACTCCTCGCTGCCGCTCGCCCGCCCTTCGCCTGCCCACGCCGTTCGCTCCCCCCTCTTGCTGTCGGGAGGGCGAGAAGCCCTCCCCAGCACCCGCTCGCCCGCCCTTCGCCCTGGCGGAGAAATTCCAGCCCCCACCTGGTCCCGCCCGCGGCTCGGCTTCCCTGGCTGCTGCTCCGGTCGCCGATCGTCTCCTGCCTCCCGTGCCGATGTTCCCTGCCAAGCCTGGCTCGGATTCCCTGGCTGCTTGGCAGGGGGGGGGCTCGGCCGAAAGGAGCTGGAGACGCAGAGCTGAACACACCCCTTCATCCCCAAAGGCCGGCCTTTTTGTCTGGGAGGGAAGATGACGTGCCGGTGGCACAGGGGCGAGGGGCGGGAGGCAAATCGCTGCGTCTCCAGCCCCTTTTGGCCGAGCCCCCCCCCCTCCGGCCAAGCAGCCAGGGAAGCCGAACTGGGCTTGGCGGGGAACATCGGCACGGGAGGCAGCTTCTGCCGGACATGGGCAATGGGTGGGACAGAGAAGCGGGGAGAATCAGGAGGCTCCTTTGGCAGCTGGGGGCTGCCTGGCTTTGTTGTTTTGGCTGCAGCGGGTGCCAGGCAGCCTCCAGCCGCCAAAGGAACCTCCTGATTCTTCCCGCTTCTCTGTCCCGCCCATTGCCCGTGTCCGGCAGAAGCTGCTGCCTTATTGCTCTTTGCCGGCGGGATGCAAAGTGCTGGGGTGGGAGGGTGTCCTGACAGCCCCCCCACCCATATGCTTCGCCTCCCGCCGGGCAAGAGCGCTCGGGTGGCAACTTCTTCTAGATACGGGCGATGTCCACGCTCTCTCTCGGCGCTTTCCAGCCGAGTCGGGGAGCGAGTTCGCTCCCGGACTCAGCACGAAAGCCCCGAGAGACAGCGCCAAGGAACGGGCCTGTCCACGCTGTCTCTCGGCGCTTTCCAGCCGAGTCGGGGAGCGAGTTCGCTCCCGGACTCAGCACGAAAGCCCCGAGAGACAGCGCCAAGGAACGGGCCTGTCCACGCTGTCTCTCGGCGCTTTCCAGCCGAGTCGGGGAGCGAGTTCGCTCCCGGACTCAGCACGAAAGCCCCGAGAGACAGCGCCAAGGAACGGGCCTGTCCACGCTGTCTCTCGGCGCTTTCCAGCCGAGTCGGGGAGCGAGTTCGCTCCCGGACTCAGCACGAAAGCCCCGAGAGACAGCGCCAAGGAACGGGCCTGTCCACGCTGTCTCTCGGCGCTTTCCAGCCGAGTCGGGGAGCGAGTTCGCTCCCGGACTCAGCACGAAAGCCCCGAGAGACAGCGCCAAGGAACGGGCCTGTCCACGCTGTCTCTCGGCGCTTTCCAGCCGAGTCGGGGAGCGAGTTCGCTCCCGGACTCAGCACGAAAGCCCCGAGAGACAGCGCCAAGGAACGGGCCTGTCCACGCTGTCTCTCGGCGCTTTCCAGCCGAGTCGGGGAGCGAGTTCGCTCCCGGACTCAGCACGAAAGCCCCGAGAGACAGCGCCAAGAACGGGCCTGTCCACGCTGTCTCTCGGCGCTTTCCAGCCGAGTCGGGGAGAGAGTTCGCTCCCGGACTCAGCACGAAAGCCCCGAGAGACAGCGCCAAGGAACGGGCCTGTCCACGCTGTCTCTCGGCGCTTTCCAGCCGAGTCGGGGAGCGAGTTCGCTCCCGGACTCAGCACGAAAGCCCCGAGAGACAGCGCCAAGGAACGGGCCTGTCCACGCTGTCTCTCGGCGCTTTCCAGCTGAGTCGGGGAGCGAGTTCGCTCCCGGACTCAGCACGAAAGCCCCGAGAGACAGCGCCCCCCGGACCCCCAACCCGGGTTTGGGGGGCTGCTAGGAAGCCCCCCATGCCGGCGGCAAACAGCCGCGCCGCCCCCAATCTTCGGCTCCTCGCTAGCGCTGTGGGAGTAAAAACACCGTCTGCACATGCGCAGATGGTGTTTTTACTTCCGCATCGCTACTTCGCGAAAACCCGCTCATTGCGGGGGCTCCTGGAACGGAACCCTCGCAACGAGCGGGGGATCACTGTATATGGTATATAATCTATTGATTTAAAGACGAATAAAGAGATACTGTATATGATATAGAATCTTTTTTGCATTTGATTACAGTTTGGTTGGTTTTGGAATTGTTTTATAAATTAGTTTGATTCAATTTTGAACGTTCAAAGATGAGATAGGCTTATTACTTTCATAGTATAAAGGTTTGATATTTTTTTGCTAAAACCCATTTGTACCATTTATCCCATATTTTATAGTATTCTGAGTCTTTTTTGTTTTGAATTTCCATTGCTATTTTGGACATCTCCGCGCATTCCATGATTTTGGTGATGACTACCAGTAGAGGTAAAAAAAAATTTTTTTTAAATTTTCCTTGTGACCATGCGCAGAAGCCAAGTTCTGACACTGTGCATGTGGTCACCATCCTTTTTTCAGCTCCCCCCCCCCCAGATTTTTCATTACTGTGCATGCTCACGAGGTGTGCGCACACAGCGCAGGAAGGAGCTAACCAGCAGCAAGATAAGTTGGAACCCATCAGACTCTATTGGGGTATAGTACTTTGTTACTCCTACTGTACAAATAAAGAAGTGAAGGAGGGTAATCTGGTTTAACAAGTAAAAGAAAAAATAAAACAAATAAAACACTATGAATGGAAATACAGTGATCCCTCGATTTTTGTGGAGGTTACGTTCCAAGACCTCCCATGAAAATCGATTTTCCGCGATGTAGCGGTGCGGAAGTAAAAACACCAAAAACACTAAAAACGCCCGCCGCTCGCCCGTTCGCCGCTCGCCCGCCGTTCGCCCGCTCGCCCGTCCGCTCGCCCACCCGCCCGCCGTTCACCCATTCACCCGCCCGCCGCTCGCCCGTTCGCCCGGCCACTCACCGCTCGCTCGCCCGTCACTCGCCCGTTCGCCCGGCCGCTCGCTCGCCCATCCGCCCGCCGTTCGCCCGGCCGCTCGCCCGGCCGCTCACTCGCCCGGCCGTCACTCGCCCGTTCGCCCGTTCGCCCGCCCGTTCGCCCACCCACCCGCCATTCGCCGCTCGCCCGGCCGCTCGCCACTCGCTCGCCCGCCCCTCGCCCGTTCGCCCGCCCGCCGTTCGCCGCTCGAAAACAAGAGAGGAAAAGTGAGAAAAAGAGAGAGAGCAAGGAAGGGAGAGATAGAGAAAGAGAGCGCCCGCTCGCCGCTCGCCCGCCCGCCGTTCGCCGCTCGAAAACAAGAGAGGGAAAGTGAGAAAAAGAGAGAGAGCAAGAGGGGGAGAGATAGAGAAAGAGAGAGAATGACAGGAAAGAAAGAGAAAGAGACAGAGAAGTGATTCTTGGTGATGACGTATGACATCATCGGGTGGGAAAAACCGTGGAATAGAAAAAAAACCGTGGAGTATTTTTAAATTATTATTTTTTTAAAACCATGGTATAGCGTTTCGCGAAAATCGAGACCGCGAAAATCGAGGGATCACTGTATAAATATTTATTGGATTTTGATAAGCTATGAAATAGTTCTAATAGCAAACTCTCTACAACTAATACAAGCAACAACACAATTTTTCTACAAGCTTTCAAACACCAATCACAAATTATTGTCAATATTTAAGATAAAATGTTTTGAACTGATTCAATGAGATAGCTAATACATCTTTATTATTACTTGTTCCCTTTTGTACCATAAAACCTGGATTTTGAAATATGTTTATTTTCTTCCTAGTAGTATTTATGTTTGATGTTCTTCAAATGTCAATATTCAATTAATTATTTTCTGCAAACTGTTCACCTCTGGAATGCAAAATAGTTATCTATCATACAATCATTTTTTACCTAACCTTTTTCATGAGAAGGGAAAATAACATGCTTACCTACAACTTTTAGGGGTTTTTTTCCTGAACATATTTTCCTAAGTTATTTCTTTGTTGATACTGATATCTTTGTACTATGCCTAAAAAAGGGAAGCGCTGCTTTATTTCAGTATCTCTATATAGTAAATTATTCACTTCCTATCAATACTGAATAAATAACATTACAACCAATTTCAGTCCCAACTAGAACGATTAAGTACTCTCCCTCTCCTTAATTCCTGCAATGCCAAATGCGTGTGTGTGAATGTGTAAAAATAATTCTTGAATGCAATATTTTTAAAATAAAATAAAATAAATATTTTGACTATCAACACTAATTCTCCAGTCTCTTTTCTCTTTTCAGCATATTACATTCAAGAATTTTTCTAGAAATCTTCATGGCTTGACAATGCATTATCTTCATACTGTGGGGGTAATATAGGATCTCTGATGAAGATCCAATCCTATCCCAATAAATATTATCCTTATCTATATTTGAAGTAACAGCCATATAAATCAATATATGAACTGCAGGATTCCAGATCAGAAAGTCTAGTACATCATTAAATGATTACTTATTATCAAGACAAATGTTCAAGAAAAGTACATATAAGGACTTGCTGACTTCTCACACATACAAAAATCTGACCAAGACTTTAAAGTAAGGTTTTGAATAAATAAATATCAAATTGTTGTACTAAATAGAGGTTTACCATACAGAAGTCATTCTATTTATAAGCTTCTCAGTCTGATCTGACACATCTCTAGGAAGAATAATCTCAGCAGGCTGCAGGCGTAGTATTAGGTTTTCCAATTCTAAACGAGCTGTAGAATCTTGAAAACTGTCAAACAGAACCTCTCCTATGGTAGGCTGGACTGCCTGAAAAAGGAATATAGCAACTTCTTAAATTATTTTCCAGTTAGAATAACTCTGTAAAACCTTAAGGCATCTTATTTCCCCCCCTCTCCCCTCCTTCCCTCTCTCTCCCTCCTTCTCTCTCTGTGTAATAAACCAACTTAGATATACTGTAGAATGGTTCTAGAGAATGTTTATTTTTTATTTACATGAACAAAGGTCCATGCAATATGAAGCTATTGTCTTCAGCCATAAAGTTGTCTCAAGGTATTTGCCAGAAGTACTTAATGATCAAGCATTCAGTTGCCCCAACTCAGACCATTATTAAACTGATTTGTTTAAAACTGCTAAACCAGTGAATATCACATATTTGTTTCATATATGTACTAAAATCCATTTATTTATAATCCTGCTTTTACTTTCACCAAATTGCAAATTCAGGAACCCAGTATTTGTTTGTTTGCTTGAGAGTTAAATTTATTTGCACATATCTTGCTGTGAGGCTACTCTAGGTGGCTTTGGTGTTGCTTAAGATGCTACTTTATAGATACTCTGGATTCTGACTTAATTGAATCTTAGCTAGTCAAGTCAATGATCCTTTTGTAATCTAATAAATGAGGGGAGAGGTAAAATCAGTTGAGGAACATTGGTATAAACTGTCAAACTGTAATAATTCTCCAGATTTGTTTGTATAAAATTGGCTTTGACCTGAATTAATTTCACTTTTTTTCCTGTTGAAAGTAACAAGGGTTCAGTGGAATGTATAAGCCCTTGCTAATCTATAAAAGTTATATATAAAACCAACCAACCAACCAGAGTTGAATCAATTACTCCTTGTATTATACTACTCAATATTATCTGTTAGAATGAAGTATTTTCACTTCTTCTTCCCACTATCAGTCTCCCCAAAACTATTTAAAAAATATTGGGCAAAGAGAAGAATTGATAAAATAACCCTAAACTTTTAATCTGTCCATTCTACAACCAATCATTTCTGAAGAGACTCTGACCCTTAAAGTTCTTGTGGAGCCAACAGAAAAGCAACAGCTGAGAAAGTCCCCTTCATTGTTGGTGCTGCACTAAAAAAAATCACAGTAGTAATTCATTAATTGGTTCGGGGAGGTGCTATTGGTTACCAAAAATGATGACTACCAAACAAATTTTTACCAAAAGGAATCATATACAGGTACTGAGTCACAAAATAACCAACACCAACCAGTTCTAACTTGTGCATAGAGAACCAAACAAAGAGTACCCACCAGGACAAAATGTTTGCATCAAAATGCGTTGAGCATCAAATTTGATGAGTTTTGAAGCAGTTGAGTACCAAGATATTCACTGCATTGTATTTGTATTGAAGAACAGTTGGATACAATGTGAACAATTAAAATTTCTATAGCTACAATTATAAATTAAAACTTTTTAGAAATGCTTACCACTATGCCAAAAACAATGTTGTGATTCTTATGGTTTAAATTTTCTTTATTTTCAGAGATGCAGAGAAGATAATTATCCCAGGCATTACAAGAGATTTCCTCATCCTCCACTGAATTGTCTAATTTCAGCAGGGGATTCAAATGTAGCAAAGTGTTAAAGAAAATTAATTATATATGTACTATTTGCATAACCCAAATACAATATGCTGGTCTGAAACTTTTACTTTTGTACAAGACCATTTTGTGAAGGTTTTGTTCTCGTATCTAGTTGGGATGGAAATTCTACATTATTAAGGAAAATGTGGGAGATTTTCCCCAATTTATTTTAGAAGAAACATCTAAATGTAGTTCCATTTGTCATTTTTTTAAAAACCAAGAATCTCCAAATGATTTTTAAAAAATTTTCATTAATTGTATTTAAAATTCCCCAAATCACTTTTCCTTTAGCCCTATGACAAGCAAATAGAATTAAAGTTAAAACTACATCACATGCATGTAATGAATTTTGTACAATAATCTATGCAATAAAATACTATAACACAAAACACCACAATAGGAAAACCATTATTCCTAATATGGGCAGGTTTGAAACAAAAAAGAAGAAGCAGGAATAATATTAATATTAATATTAATAATAATAATAATAATAAGAAGAAGAAGAAGAAGAAGAAGAAGCAGCAGCACCTCCAGATCGGCTGAAAACACCACTGCCGATTGCAAAAATGGTGCTCCGCCGGGTGCTGGCGCCCGGCGGTAGCCTTCTGAAACAGCTGGGCGGTTCTCGGCGGCCTCCGGAACCCGAACCCGAACTTTTGCCAAATTTCTGGGTTCGGTGTTTGGAAAAACGCCAAGAAGGCCCCCGGCTGTTTCAGAAGGTGACAGCCGGGCAGCGGTGCCCAGCAGAGCGCCATTTTGCGATTTTCCCCCCCCTTGCACGCATTAATTGCTTTTACATTGTTTCCTAAGTGAAACATTGTTTCGTCTTACGAACGTTTTGCCTTACAAACCACCTTCCGGCACCAATTAAGTTCGTAAGACGAGGTATTACTGTAATAATAATAATAATAATAATAATAATAATAATAATAATAATAATAATAATTTATTAGATTTGTATGTCGCCCCTCTCCAGAGGGGAGGAATAAACAGAGTATATTTCAAACTACTGAGTAAGAGGTACACGAAAATAAATGTCATAAAAATAATTTAACATTAATAATAAAAGGATATCTTCTCCTAGAAATGTAGTTTTGGTATACAGCGCAGTTAATTTTCTGGTAAAAAGAGAGCTTTTGTTCTCTCCAATAGCCTTCAAAGCAGCAGTTTCCATTTGTTTTACTACTCCTACCTGCAAGACAGAGAACATGAAGCATTGAATAATGTGAAATGAAAATAAATATATCAAATATTGAATTATTTTAACTCAATTATTTTCAGTTAATTATTATACTTCCACCATTACTGGTCGCAAGTCCAAATAAGAGTATCGGACTAGCAATCCATCCCTGTAAATATTATACCCACTACAGAAACAGCAACAAGGAGCTGAAGAAAATTTAGTCAACCAAGCAAGAGTCCTGTTTCAAGTCATATGGTTTGCAAGAAGACACTGGAACATCTTGGAGACCATAATTTGCAGACAATGTTGCCCTGCTTGAGGAAGTTGAGCTGAAACTACAAAGAGTGATGACTGTCTTAGATGAAGCAGCAACCAAAATTGGCCTCAGGATAATTGCCAAGATATCAAAGGTCATGTACGTGAACTCCACCGCACAGATGTACAATGAAACACACTAGGATCACAGCAAATTGAGGAAATAGAAATTGGGGTAATTGGTCAAAATGGAAATGTAGAGACGGACATCAAGTGCTGTATTAGAAAGGCAACAGCTCTTTTCCAGAAGATAAGTAAAATCTGATCCCTACCGTTTATATCACTAAAACTTAAACTCAATTTGCTTGCTTCTTTAACGGTCCTAACAGTCATTTATGCCAGCGTGAAGCAACTATTAACAAGAGACTTTACATCTTCCAACAATAATGTCTTTGTTAAATCCTAAATATTCACTGTTTGGCCATGTTATTAATGAAGAAGTGCTCCAAAAGCGTTTCTGCTGCAAACTACATAACATTGTCATACACGGAAGATCCAACTTGCAGGTCATATTTTCTGCATGGAGAATAATCAAATACTCAAGATGACAATGAGATACACACACAACATTCGTAGAAGACTTAAAGACTCTAAACATCACCTGATGCTGAAGTAGTCTCCAAAGACTGAAAATGCTGGAGATCCTCTGCTGCCCAATATCCTACATAGGCTCCAATGCTAATGCTAAACTGAATTATTTTACAAACTGGTGGAAATCATACCTATCAATTTAATTTTTCCTCTGAGAAACTGCAAGAAACACTGAAGTATGACTTTGTACCACATTTTATAACATATGATCAAGAAATAGACTCTACTCTTTGGAAATATAGCTACGGAGAGAGGCGGCATACAAATCTAATAAATAATAAATACAAATCTAATTAATCATCATCATCATCATCATAACATTGTTATCTTACTTAGTAACCAACCTCTGACCATGACATGACACTACTAAGCCATGGATCATTTTCAATACACTATAATGATTGGAGTCATGCAATGTGATTATATTACCAATCTCTATCTAGATTTATGTTAAAAAGACACATGGATCGCCACAGCCATGGTGCCAGAATGAATTAATGAATGAACAAACAAATGAAAATGCTGATGTAACTAATGATTTTAACAGACCCCTGGGTTTAGTCATCTCTCATATCATGCACACTTTTTTGCCTATACAAACCTGCTTAGGTTTGTAAAGCAAAATGCAAGCAGAATTAAAATTCACTTTAGACTTTGTTCCTTGCTTTGCCTGCACAAGCCTAATTAGCTTTAAAAAACTGATCTTCCCTAAGTTGCTTGTGATATCTTGGAGGGTAACAACTCACAATTGAAACTTTCCCATTGCTGATCATTGTAAACAAGAAGCAAAGAATTGCAGTTCAGTGACAGAGCATTTGTTTTCCTTGTAGAAGTTCAAGACACTTGTGTTATGTGTTGTGTTATGTGTTATTTAGATTTGTATGCCGCCCCTCTCCGCAGACTCGGGGCGGCTCACAGCACAGCACAACAGTTTGTAACAAATCCAAATATAATTTAAAACATTTAAAAGAACCCCATTTTGTTAACAAGCATACACTCAAACATCCCATACATAAAATGTGCATGCCCGGGGGAGGTGTTTCAGTTCCCCCATGCTTGCCTAAAATCCTGAACAGTCTTCAACAAACAAAGGAAATAGTATACTATGACAGATGGATCAATTTCTAATGATATAAAATAGCTTCCAGAGTTCTAAGCCAAAGTTATAAATCATAAATGATACCAAACAACAAAATAGAGGGAAAAGTACGCAAGTATTATTGGAAGATAGCATATACATTGAGTGAGAATTAAATGCATGCTTTGATTACTTCAAAACCAAATTAGGCAATAGTTTACTTTAGGATTATAATTACAAACTACTGTTCAATTTAGGAAGTAGGAAAGGTCACTTGTTTTGGAATGTTTTATTTGAAAGTATTCAACTCTGAAAAACAAGCTAATATAAAACTAGAATGATATATGTAGCTTTAGAAACAAACCTTGTATCCCTTTGCTACAAGACGGTGAACATGAACAAATAGTCTGTGCGTTGGTATGCTGGCAGTCATAAAATTGTGGTTTTTATTACAATATATATTCAACTCCTTAGCAGCAATCTATAAAATAGAATTACAGATAATTACAACTTATTCTAGTAGCAATGTACATTCTACAAAATTCTTATGTGCACAGGTAGTCCTTGTCCATGATTAGGACTGAAACTTCTGTCACCACAATATGGTTAATAAGCCAGTCACATTTGATTTTATAACCTTTTCTGCCCCTGTCATTAAGTGAATCTAGCTTCCCCCATTGATTATGCATGTTGAAAGCCCCCTGGAAAATTCATAAATGGAAATAATGTAATTCCAGGAAGCTACAACATTCGTAAATACATCCAGGTTGCCAAGCAGTGCCCCAATTTTGAGCACAGGATCAGAGAAATGCTGCAACAATTGTAAGTGCAAGGACCAGTCATAAGTCACATTTTCAGTATTACTGTACTTTTGAACTGTGTTAAGGATATGGTTGTAAATCAAGGACTACTTATATAATAATTATTTAATGACATTTATTGAAATACATTGAAAGTTTCAAAAGATTAAATAATAAACATTGAAAGTTTCAAAAGATTAAAAATACTTCAACCTTATTAACATATAATTTTATATAATTCTGTCTAGGTATGCAGCAGCATAAAAGAGGAACCTAGAAATTTTTTTAATTGTAATTTTGTCAATACTTACCTTGTATTTTAAGCAAATTTCAAAATTAAAACATAAATATGAACAAATTCATATCAAACACTTGGTAAAAATCAGACTTACAAATAAGTTGTTAAATAAATATGAAAGTACTGTTTGGAGCCAGGAAAAAAAAGAAGCTATCTGAGCCACTGAAAAAGCATGCTGCTACTGTAGCTGTAACCTCTCTGGCAAGATATAAACCAACGCAGTGGTACCTCTACTTAAGAACATAAGTTCCGTGACCAGGTTCTTCAGTAGAAACGTTCTTAAGAAGAAGCAATTTTTCCCATAGGAATCAATGTAAAAGCAAATAATGCGTGCAAACCCATTAGGAAAGAAATAAAAGTTCGGAATTTGGGTGGGAGGAGGAGGAAAAAGTAGAGGAGGAGGAGGAGAGTCGCTGCCGAAGGAAGAAGGTGAGGCAAGGGGAATAAAAAAAATCCAAAACTTTAAGGCTTTAAAAAAAGAGGGATTCTGATGCAGCGAGGAGCACACGCCTCCCATACACTGGCTGCTGCTGCTGCTACCTGCTGCCTCTTCTTTCCCATGCTGAAGGGCGCCCATCTCCTCTCGCTCACTCGCTTTGTAGCCGGCGCCTTTCCTTTGCTATGGTGACTCTTCGGCTGCCCAGAGCGAAGGGAGCGTTTCTTTTCTCTGGGCACTGGCAGAGGTTTATTCCCTGTGCAAGTGCCCAGAGAAAGGAAAATGCTTTGTTTGCTCTGGACTGCCAAAGCGCCATCGAAAGGCTCCTTTGGCAGCCCAGAAAATCCTGAGATGGCCAGGATTAAAGGAGGAATAGCAGGAAACTGGCCGGGCCTTTGTGCCTCTCTCAAATTTCCTGGGAATTTTTTCCGGGCTCGGGTTCTTAAGTAGAAAATAGTTCTTAAGAGGCAAAAAAATCTTGAACACCTGGTTCTTATCTAGAAAAGTTCTTCAGTAGAGGTGTTCTTAAGTAGGGGTACCACTGTATCTGCTTATAGTTCTTATCCCACTTGGAAGTTTATAAAGTATCATATTTTATCTTTTTGCACAGAAGCTTTTCAATAATTATGCACAATATTAGTGACAGCAACATATAACTATTACACAATGCCATACAGGAAAGAGCCTT
This sequence comes from Erythrolamprus reginae, assembly GCF_031021105.1. NCBI lineage: Eukaryota > Metazoa > Chordata > Lepidosauria > Squamata > Dipsadidae > Erythrolamprus > Erythrolamprus reginae. The sequence goes on from NC_091951.1 coordinate 312,308,599, forward strand.
ACCTCTGCATCATCTCCAAAAAATCTGTACTTATAACCACATTCAATACATAAAATAGCATCATTATACTGTTTTTTTAATTCTAAAAACTGGAGCTCAAGAGGTGTATATACAATTTTGGTTGGTTTTTTAAAAGTTGTATCTGATGTATTTCGGGTATTTTCAGATCTTCTATTCATGGTGGAAAAGTGGCAGAGATTTCTTCCCTATTTGTAAAATGAAAATATTAACAAGAAAATGTTAGCAAAAGTATCATTATTGATGCAGGAACAAAAAATTATTATAGAACTAAATTCCAACTCATCCTCCTTTCATTAGTGGCAGAATGCCAAATCTAACTAAGGAAGCAAAATGAATTGGAAGCTCTTTCAAAGTAACACTGCAACTATGCGGAAAAACCAAGAGGTGTTTATTTGGAAAGATAGCTATAGCCAAAAACCTGGTGAGCAGCTAGAAATGTTATCATTGCAGAAACGTTATAGAGCAGAGAAGCAATTTAGAGAAGCATTTGGACTGGAAAAACAGACACAATGGATAGGTTATGAAAGACAGTTAAATGGTTTTTTTTTCCCAAGATGGAACATAGTGAGAATAAGGATGAAAAATCAAGTATCTGTAGAATCCTTAATGCTCTCTGAGCTTGTTGTTTTCTTGCAGACATTGGTCCATCTTCTAACATACATGATGTTACATAGTTGGACAGTAAAACATCTGCAAAAATACCCCACAATTCAACTCTTCTAAAGTCAATGAACTCAAATCATTACCAGGTACTCTACAATAGTAGTTTGTCTGTGTCCTCAAAGAGAAACTGTATGCCCATTTTTATTATTACTTTTTTCTAAGGAACCAACCTCTGTTTATAACAGTCCTGTTTAATGGATGCATTTTATTACATTCACTATTTTAATCCAAATTGCAAATTTATAAAAAATTCTCTAGCAATTTTTCTGATAATTTTCTAGCTTTGCTTGTATTGTTTTCCAATTATATCTTAATAATGTATAATGTATTTTAAAAGATCTGAAACAAAAATAAACAAATTTTAATGATAATTTAAAGTTGTACCAGTAAGAAAAATTGTAATCATTTTTTCATGTATAGAACGATTTAGTTACATAGCCTTTATAAAAAAACAATGATTTATTTAGCAATGCTACATGTACAATTCTAAGAATAAGTTTTATTGAACTTAATAGGGTTTATTATTATAGGTTGTGCATTAGAAGACACCAAGATCTATTAAAATCATTACTTAAACCTCTTAGGATTAGCACAGCAATCTCATGGAGATGGGTGCAAGAATACGTCTCTTACTTTGTATATAATCTATCAGCTATTCCCGATTAAAACAGAAAAGAGGAAAATAGTTTCCTAATCCTTTTCCCTATTGGAACATATTTTTTTCTTCTATAAATTATTCTAAAAGGAAAGTTTCCCATTCTAATTGTACTCCTTCTCAGGGAACAATTCTAAAGTAACTTTCAATCCAAAGCCATTTCTACCTTGGCAGAAGGAATGTCCATCAGAAAACAATTGAGGTGTGCCTTAGGATCACATATTAAATAAGGCAGACAATTAAGATCAACACATAAAAATACATTTTTCAAGAAGAATTAAACTCCTGGGAATTTCAGACATGTCAAAATAATTTTCTCAGCAGCAGTATCTATTTTCCAATCTATCAAACAACCCTGGGCTTTTATGGTGTTTGCTTTTTATTAAAAAAAGCCATGCTCGATAAAAAGCTGCATCTATAACAATTACTTTATGCTTATTCATGCTATTTCACATGTTACCAGATTACCAAACTGACACATGTACAGAAATGTAGTCTATATATCATGTATTTGTATATACAGTAATACCTCATGATACGAACTTAATTGGTGCAAGGAGGAGGTTCGTAAGACGAAAGGTTCGTAAGACGAAACATTGTTTCCCATAGGAAACAATGTAAAGTCTATTAATCCGTGCAACAACAAAAAAAAAACCCCAAAAAACCGCTGCCGCCCGGCTGTCACCTTTTAAAACAGCCGGGGAGGTGGGGGGGCAGCAGCTGCCACAGCCGCCGGCTTCCCCGCCGCTCGCCCGCCCAGGATGCTGACCTGCTGCCTCGCGGGGAAGCCGTGCAAGAGCGATCTTCTGCCCGCCATGGGCGAGCGGCGGGGAGTCGCCCATGGCCGGCAGAAGATCGCTCTTGCCCGGCTTCACCGCGAGGCATCAGGTCAGCAAGAGCGATCTTCTGCCGGCCATTGGCGACTCCCCGCCGCTCGCCCATGGCCGGCAGAAGATCGCTCTTGCCCGGCTTCCCCGCGAGGTTTCCCCCCCCCCCCGCCGCCGCCCGCTGGCTGCGAGCGCTCTGCCAGGCGGCCAAGAAGCATTCAGGGCGAAGTCACTTCGCCCTGAATGCTTCTTGGCCGCCTGGCAGAGCGCTCGCAGCCTGCTCAGCCTTGCCTCGGCCTTTGTGCGCGGCTTGTCCCGACAGGCCCCCACCCCAGCACTTTGAATCCCGCCGCTTCTGATGAAGACGGGCGGCGCGGAAGCCAGGGGCTGTGGCAGCTCGCCCCGCCCACCGCCCGTATCCAGCAGAAGCGGCAGGATTCAAAGTGCTGGGATGGGGGTGTCCCGACAGTCCCCATCCCAGCACTTTGAATCCAGCAGCTTCTGATGAAGACGGGCGGCGCGGAAGCCAGGGGCTGTGGCAGCTCGCCCCGCCCACCGCCCGTATCCAGCAGAAGCGGCAGGATTCAAAGTGCTGGGATGGGGGTGTCCCGACAGTCCCCATCCCAGCACTTTGAATCCAGCAGCTTCTGATGAAGACGGGCGGCACGGAAGCCAGGGGCTGTGGCAGCTCGCCCCGCCCACCGCCCGTCTTCATCAGAAGCTGCTGGATTCAAAGTGCTGGGATGGGGGTTTCCCGACAGTCCCCATCCCAGCACTTTGAATCCAGCAGCTTCTGATGAAGACGGGCGGCACGGAAGCCAGGGGCTGTGGCAGCTCGCCCCGCCCACCGCCCGTCTTCATCAGAAGCGGCAGGATTCAAAGTGCTGGGATGGGGGTGTCCCGACAGTCCCCATCCCAGCACTTTGAATCCAGCAGCTTCTGATGAAGACGGGCGGCACGGAAGCCAGGGGCTGTGGCAGCTCGCCCCGCCCACCGCCCGTCTTCATCAGAAGCGGCAGGATTCAAAGTGCTGGGATGGGGGTGTCCCGACAGTCCCCATCCCAGCACTTTGAATCCAGCAGCTTCTGATGAAGACGGGCGGCACGGAAGCCAGGGGCTGTGGCAGCTCGCCCCGCCCACCGCCCGTCTTCATCAGAAGCGGCAGGATTCAAAGTGCTGGGATGGGGGTGTCCCGACAGTCCCCATCCCAGCACTTTGAATCCAGCAGCTTCTGATGAAGACGGGCGGCGCGGAAGCCAGGGGCTGTGGCAGCTCGCCCCGCCCACCGCCCGTCTTCATCAGAAGCTGCTGGATTCAAAGTGCTGGGATGGGGACTGTCGTGACACCCCCATCCCAGCACTTTGAATCCCGCCGGCCAAGAGCACTCGGGCAGAAGCTTCCCCCTCATCGCCTGTGTCTGGCAGAAGCTTCTGCCCGAGTCCTCTTGGCTGGCGGGATTCAAAGTGCTGGGGTAGGAGGTGTCCCGACAGCCCCCCCCCCACCCCAGTGCTTCGCCTCCCGCTGGGCAAGAGCGCTCGGGTGGCAGCCCCCGCTCCCCCGGCACAAAGCTAACCCCGCCCCCTGGGCAGCCAGAAGGCTCCTTTGGGAAGGCGGCCGCAGGGGTAGGAGGTGGAGAGGCAGGATAACTTTGCGCCGCTTCGGAGCCCGTTTCTTTCCTGCTGCCACTATCTCCTTGAAGGTTTTCCCAACGATGCGCTGCGCTGGGCTCCGAAGTGGTGCAAAGTTCTCCCTGCCTCCTCTGCGGTTGGGAGGCTCCTTGGGGAAGGTGGCTAGGCTTAGCAGATCAAGCCGCGCCTCCTGGATCAAGCCGCACCTCCCGGGCCTTCCGTCACTGAGCCTCGCCGGCCCGGAAAATCGCAACCCGTGTTGCCTGCGGCGTCGAGGGAAACCGAGCCAGGAGCCGCGGTGATGCTGCTCTCGGCTTGGCCTCCCTCGCCGCCGCAGGCAACACGGGCTGTGATTTTCCGGGCCGGCCAGGCTCAGCGGATCAAGCCGCGCCTCCTGTCACTGAGCCTCGCCAGCCCGGAAAATCGCAGCCCGTGTTGCCTGCGGCTGCGAGGGAAATCGAGCCAGGAGCCGCGGTGATGCTGCTCTCGGCTTGGCCTCCCTCGCCGCCGCAGGCAAAACGGGCTGCGATTTTCCAGGCCGGCCAGGCTCAGTGACGGAAGGCCCGGGAGGCGCGGCTTGATCCACTGAGTGGATCAAGCCGCGCCTCCCATCACTGAGCCTCGCCGCCCCGGAAAATCGCAGCCCGTGTTGCCTGCGGCATCGAGGGAAACCGAGCCAGGAGCTGCGGTGATGCTGCTCTCGGCTTGGCCTCCCTCCCCGCCGCAGGCAACATGGGCTGCGATTTTCCGGGCTGCTCAGCAGATCAAGCCGCGCCTTCCAGATCAAGCCGCGCCTCCTGTCACAGCCTCGCCGGCCCGGAAAATCGCAGCCCGTGTTGCCTGCGGCTGCGAGGGAAACCGAGCCAGGAGCCGCAGTGATGCTGCTCTCGGCTTGGCCTCGCCGGCCCGGAAAATCGGAGCCTGTGTTGCCTGCGGCTGTGAGGGAAACCGAGCCAGGAGCCGCGGTGATGCTGCTCTCGGCTTGGCCTCCCTCCCCGCCGCAGGCAACACGGGCTGCAATTTTCCGGGCCACTCAGCGGATCAAGCCGCGCCTCCTGTCACAGCCTCGCCGGCCCGGAAAATCACAGCCCGTGTTGCCTGCGGCTGCGAGGGAAACCAAGCCAGGAGCCGCGGTGATGCTGCTCTCGGCTTGGCCTCCCTCCCCGCCGCAGGCAACACGGGCTGCGATTTTCCGGGCCGCTCAGCGGATCAAGCTGCGCCTCCCTGATCAAGCCGCGCCTCCTGTCACAGCCTCGCCGGCCCGGAAAATCACAGCCCGTGTTGCCTGCGGCTGCGGGGAAAACCGAGCCAGGAGCCGTGGTGATGCTGCTCTCGGTTTGGCCTCACTCGCCGCCGCAGGCAACACGAGCTGCAATTTTCCGGGCCGCTGAGTGGATCAAGCCGCGCCTCCCATCACTGAGCCTCGCCGGCTCAGTGACGGAAAGCCCAGGAGGCACGGCTTGATCCACTGAGCCTGGCCGGCCCGAAAGTTCGCAACGCACGTTGCCTGCGGCGGCGAGGGAAGCCAAGCAGTCGGACGCACCCTCGCCGCCGCACCCAGCCGCTGCCCGCCCTGTCCTAGCCTGAGCCGGGCCCGTTCGGTCACGCCTCGCCCGCCGCCCGCCCGATCCTGCGCCTCCTGCTTCCCCCCCCCAAGCCAAAAATACAAAGGCGGTCTGCTCCATGCTGCTCCGCCCTGCCTGTCATGCGGCAGCAGACCGTCTTTGTGTTTTTCACTGAGGGGGGAGCAGGAGGACCTTCCTGACTCCCTTCCCCAGCGCCGGACCTCCTGCCTTCCCTCCCAGCCAAAAACCCAAAGCGGCCTCCTGAACGTTTTCCGTCTTACCAACCTGCTGCCGCCGCCGCCGAGAAGCCCCGCAGCCCGGCTGTCACCTTTTAAAACAGCCGGGTGGCTTCCCAGCAGCCTCCCGAACGCCAAACCCGAACTTCCGGGTTCAGCTTCGGGAGGCTGCTGGGAAGCCCCCCGGCTGTTTTAAAAGGTGACAGCCGGGCTGCGGGGCTTCCCAGCAGCCTCCGGAATGCCGAACCCGGAAGTTCGGGTTTGGCGTTCGTAAGACGAAAAACGTTCGTAAGAAGAGGCCAAAATTTTCTGAACCCCGGGTTCGTATCACGGGTTGTTCGTAAGACGAGGGGTTCGTATCTTGAGGTACCACTGTACAGTATGTACACGGACACAAAATGTACACACAATCATATACAGATATACTGTAGTCTTTATTAACAACTGACTTCCGGCACATTGTCATATATACCAATAGATCAAATGCTGATACAATTAATTACACTACTTAATATGTACTACCTTCGTTACTAAATCTTGCAGATTACTACCATTGTCACTTATTCATTTGTAATGGAGAATATGGTGACACAAGATTTAACAATAGTAAACTGCTGTCTTAGCATCTTCAAATTCAGTCAATGTTCTCAATTAAATCGTAACATCTAAATCAAAAAATAGCAAAGAACTGATTACCTTACTTATATCTGGGGGGTGTAGAGTATTACTGTTTGTTTCACTGTTTCCAATCATAGAACGCTGGCATTTTTTCAAAGCTACTGACTCTTTTTCATGAAAAGCTTCTGAAGAAACTCTATTTCTTGGAGGCTCCAAATGGCTAAATGCTCTCAATTTCTCAAATGTTTCTGAGCATATTTCAAAGTGCATACATTTCTTTGTTTTCCCTTCATCAGCAATACAAATAAAATTTTTATCTCAAACATACTATAGCCAATGAATATTTTTCATAATTATTTTATATACTTTTCTTATCCAATAATTATGCTGATACCTATCCTGCTCAATAGTACATAGCTTTGGCTCTATTATACAACATGAGTCTTTAAACTATATTGTTTTCCCTTGAAAACACTGAAAAAATAGGGATTTTTTAAGTCTACAAACATTCTGTTTTATGTACTAGTTACAGGTGAAATTCAAAAAATTAGAATATCATGCAAAAAAAAATTATTTCAGTAATGCAACTTAAAAGGTGAAACGTAATGTATGAGAGAGACTCATTACATACAAGGCAAGATTATTCAAGCCATGATTTGTCATAATTGTGATGATCATGGGGTACATCTCATGAAAACCCAAAATCCACAATCTCAGAAAATTAGAATATTACATACGATCAATAAAACAAGACCACATTTGGAGTACTGTATACAGTTCTGGTCACCCCACCTCAAGAAGGATATAATGAAACTGGAAAAGATGCAAAAAAGGGCAACAAGTATGATCAAGGAAATGGAGCACCTCCCTTATGAAACCAGGTTGCAACGCCTTGGTCTCTTCAGCCTTGAAAGAGGGCGCTTAAGGGGTGACTTGATCGAAGTGTATAAAATCATGCATGGGATAGAAAAGGTGGATAGAGAAAAATTGTTTTCTCTATCACCCAATACTAGGATGGGGGGGCCCTCCCTAAAGCTCATAGGTAAGAAAGCGAGGACAAATCAAGGGAAATATTTCTTCACCCAGAGGGTCTTTGGTTTATGGAATTCACTTCCAGAAGATGTCGTGACAGATGTCAGCCTTGATAGCTTCAAGGCAGGATTAGACAGATTCATGGATGCCAAGTGTATCGGTGGTTATTGAAACGGATGTCCACGTGCCGCCTCTATGTTGTTTGAGGTAGGCAGGATTCCCTTGAGTACCATTTGTTGAGGGTCAAGGGAAAGGGAGGGTTTTGCCTTATCTTTCTGCTCAAGATCCCCATGGACAATTGGTGTGACTCAGAATGCTGGACTTGATGGGCTTTGGCCTGATTCAGCATGGTTTTTCTTATGTTCTTAAGGATTGCACATAGAACAATATAGGGCTTCTGAAAAGTATAAGCATGTATATGTACTCAGTACTTAGTTTGGGCCCCTTTTGCAGCAATTATTGCCTCAATGTGGCATGGAAGCTATCAGCTATGGCACTGTTGTGGTGTTATGGAAGATCAAGATGTTTCAATAGCAGCCTTCAGGCCTTCTGTATTGTTTGGTCTTATATCTCTCATCTTTCTCTTGGCAAAGCCCCAGAGATTCTCTATGGGGTTCAGGTCAGGCAAGTTTGCTGGCCAATCAAGCACAGTAAACCTAGTCATTGAACCAGGTTTTGGTGCTTTTGGCAGTTTGGGCAGGTATCAAATCCTGCTGGAAAATTGAAGTCAGTGTCCGCATAAAGCTTGTCTGCAGAAGGAAGCATGAAGTGCTCAAATCTCCCAGTAGACGGCTGCATTGACCCTGGATGTAATGAAGCACAGTGGACCAACACCAGCAGATGACATGGCTCCCCAAATCAACACAGAGTGTGGAAACTTTACATTAGACTTCAAGCATCTTACAGTGTGCGCCTTTCCATTCTTCCTCCATACTCTGGGTCTTTGGTTTCCAAATGAGATGCAAAAGTTTCCAAGAGAATCTATGGGCCGCTGCCAAGAGAACGATGAGAGACACAAGACTGAACAATGCAGAAGAGCTATAGGCTGCTATTGAAGCATCCTGGTCTTCCATAACATCTTAGCAGTGCCACAGGCTGATAGCTTCCATGCCATGGCACACTGATGCAGTAATTGCTGCAAAATGGACACAAATCAAGTATTGAGTACATATGCATGCTTATATTTTTCAGAAGTCCGATAATGTTCTATGTACAATTCTTGCTTTATTGATTGCGTGTAATATTCTAATTTTCTGAGGTGGTGGATTTGGGGTTTTCATGAGCTGTACCCCATAATCATCACAATCACAGCTTGAACTATTTTGCCTTGCATGTAATGAGTCTCTCTCATATACTGTATTACATTTCATTTTTTTAAGTTGCATTACTGAAATAAATGAACTTTTGCAGGATATTCTAATTTTTTGAGTTCCACCTATATTTCTTGATCTTCTCACATCTATCCAGAAATCTTTTGCCCAAAATCATTCATATACCCTTCTGCTTTGAAAATGTAATGTCTCATTAATTTCCAAAAATCTCCTATTCTGCTTCTTTAGAAGAGTACACATTTATGACAGTATAATATCTAAACCAAATAAAGTGGCAGAAAATAAAGATTCACAAATATTAACAGTTTAAAATATTTACAAAATATGACTGAACATCAAACAGATATAAATGTTGAAACATATTGAGGTTAAGTTTCAATTAACATGATTAATTCATATACTAATGTATATGAGAATGAACTTTGTAAATAACAAAATAAAAAGCCAAGGAAAGTTCCTTAATTCAATCTTGTTCCTAGATAATCACAAAAGCTCCAGTTACAGAACATTTCTCCATTTTCGTGAAAATTCCTGGACAGAAAAAAAAGAAGTTACAGTATTTGGAACATACCTGTGTTCTGCATATCTACTGAATTATTTTCTTCTTTTCCATGCTGTTGAGACTTTGAGGATTGGCCAATATATTCTTTGATCTTTAGCAGTTTTTTCTTTTTCCTATCAGGTTCAATAATCTAAATAAAGAAGTTTTAACATGTTTGTGAAATTGTTTGCCTTGTATTCAATTAAGAAAAGCAAAAAAATTGAAACAACTGAGGCTTATTGAAGTTACCGCAATCATCCTTGCTTTTGATCTGTGATTATAACCATAAAGCTATTTACTTATACGAATCATCCATAACCAGATTAACAACCCTTTCTACTTTCCAGAAAATTGAACTTGAAACCAAGATTGATAACTGATTTCAAATTTCTGATTCTTATTATCTGAAGACTTTTTTAACCAGATAGGATAGCTTAATGAATTGTGTTAACCAATGTCCATCAGGTTCTATTGGAATATGATGAGATTTATGTTTTCTCTCATACAGAATGAAAAGGAACTACTGTATTTGAATCAGTATTCAACCATACTGAAAAAAGTTACATTATATTTTATTTATACCTTTATTTATGAATGAATTTTATAACTACAGCATTTTGAATGTGTAAAGAGTAGCTCAATTTGTCACAATGATTTCAAATGCACCTACTTTAAACCAAAATTCAATAATAACTGAACTTTTTCTTGCTAGAGTAGACTAGAGTTCTTTGATTGTACACAGAAGGAATTTGTGTGTCCAGTAACACTTGGCCAATAAAGAATATGAGACAGCATCAACTTTCTCAGTCTTATAAATACAAAAATGATCCTGAGATCAGATTCACCAAATCAGGTTAAAAAGAGTCTGTATTTTCTAGAATAACATACTAGATTTGTGTTATATCAAAACAAGCATATATACTACTCCATTAAATTCATCAAGTAGCCCAATCGCTTTCTTAGTACCTCATGAATTTTCGTTAAGAACATACTGGTACATACCTGTTTTTCCAATTTCTTGGAAAAACGCACTAACTTAATGGCTAGAGAACATGTGTCCTCTGTCCCTGCTTTAACAAGCAATTCTCAGCCTCACTCAACAGAGGCAGTTGCCTTCAAGGACTGCTGGATTTGCCTAGCTGTGCTTCACAAGCCAAATTAAGGACACCAGAGATACTGTAGCTTAGCTTCTGACGCTGAACAAAATAGCAGTAAGGGAAGATACTGAAAACTGCCATACCAGTGTTTATCCAGTTTTTTGCATCTCAGGTATGTTACACCGAAGGACTTCTGTCTTTGGTGCTACCGATGCTGCCTGAGGCCATCGCCGGTGCGCATACATCTGGCACGTGCACATCCATCAGTGCAAGATTTGGCTTCTGTGCATGCACAGTAAGAGAAATCTCGTGCAAGGACGAATGGGTGAGATTTTGGTGATTTTCGCAGATATTTTTGCTTCCACACATGCGCAGAAGTAAGAAATCAGCAAAAATCACTGAAATCTCGCTCGCGCAAGCATCGTCACACAAAATTTCACTTGCTGCGCATGCCCATAAGCCAGGGGTGCACACGCGCAAATCGGGGGCATGCAGCTGTGTGCAGGTCCCGAAAATCGTTACCGGAGAGTATCACCTGACTGTTCTGGTATCAGGCCATCTCTGGTATGTTATACCTGAGAGACTCTCAGGAGGCTGCTGACATGGAAGAGGAGCCACAAGTACGGTGCAGGTGGCCAATTATATTCTGAATGGGAAAGAAAACATTTTCTCCTGACATGAATCTAGTGCAGGAGAGAACTGGGGATACAGGTAGTATAACAGTTCGTTTAGTAACTGTTAAAAGTTAAAAAGGCACTGAAAAAAGTGAGTTTTGACCATCATTTACAGTTATGACCATTGTAGCATCCCCGTGTCGCATGATTTACATTCAGGTGCTTGACAACTGATTCACATTTATGACAGTTGCAGTGTTCCAGGGTCATGTGAAGCCCTTTTACAACCTTCTAACAGGCAAAGTCAATGGGGAAATCAGATTCACTTAACAACTGTGTGGCTAATTTAACAACTGCAGTACAGTACATGCAAAATTACCCAACCCAGGGGTAAAATTGGCTCTTCTATGACTTTTGGACTTCAACGCCCAGAATTCCTGAGCCAATCATGCTAGCTCAGGAATTCTGGGAGTTGAAGTCCACATGTCATAGAAGAGCCAACCTTGCCTATCCCTGACCCGACCCGATCATGGTGCATTAAGAGGGGACCACAAAACAGCAAGAGGCTCAGCGCAGGAGTTTTAACCCACGAGGACCCAGCTTCGCCTCGCAGCCTTCCCCACCATCCGGGCCGCACCGTATGCTGAGCCAGCGGCGTCAGGCGGTTAAGAAAATGCTTTTTCACCTCCTCAGCGGAGCCGCTGCTCTGCAAAGATGCCACCGGCGGGAAGAATTTACTTAAGACGGGCTGGTCCCGAGACAGATCAACGGGGTTCGGCCGTCTCCTCCTTCGCCCAGGCAGCATCGCGGACTCGGCTGCAAGAAGCAGAAAGATTCAGAAAGTCGCCGCCGCCGCCGCCGCCTGCGATGAGCCGCTTGAGACGAGCCGCGCAGGTCGCCGGGGGAACCCTAGGAGGACCCGTCGTCTGCCGGCGGCTTCCCGGCTTCTTCCTTCCCGCAATGGGTGAGGCGCGGGCGCCCTCAGGTCACAGGAGCGCTCGGACTTTGCCGGCCCGCGAAACCGCCCCCTTCATCATGGCTGCCGAGACCACCCGCCCTTTTCTCCGCGCGGGAAGCGCGTCTCTCTGCGCATGCTCCGCAGATTCCCTCGCTCAAAAGCCTGGCGAGGGACGAAGGGGCTCGCCGAACTGCTGCGGCGAAAAAAGGACGATGGTAGCGTCTCTGTACTCCATCGTTGCCGTGTGCAACAACATGGGCATCGGAAAAGACGGGAAGCTTCCTTGGCCGCCGCTCAGGTACGGCCGGCTTTTTTCCTTTCATCCCGCGCTTTAGCGACAAAAGATTAAAAACACTACAACTCCCAGTGTGCCTTGCGTTAGAAAGTTGCCTTGAATCATTCCTCTGAATGGCAGTGGCGCAGCTTGGAAGTTGTAGTTCATACCGTACGACCAGACTTTTTTATTTAACCCAGAGGCTAGCAGAGGTTCTTAATAAGGGTTCCTTAATTGTTCTGTTTTTAACATTGAATTTGAAGACTGTATTGTATTGCTCGGTCCTCGGAGAGGGGGCGGCATACAAATCTAAATAATAGTAGTAGTAGTAGTAGTAGTAGTAGTAGTAGTAATAATAATAATAATAATAATAATAATAATAATAATAATAATAATAATAATAATAGCAGATTTTGTTTAGCGAACTCTTAACGATAGGCTATTGATGAATTTATTTTCCTTCTGCCAGTCCTTAACCAGTACTACCTGCTTGCCTCACAATCAGGAGGTTGTGAGTTTGATCCTAGGTAGAGACAGATGTAGAGTCTCCTGCTTAGGCAGGGGTGGTTCCCAAACTTGGCAACTTTAAGACTTGTGGACTTCAACTCCCAGAATTCTCCAGCCAGCATAGCTGGCTGGAGAATTCTGGGAGTTGAAGTCCACAAGTCTTAAAGTTGCCAATTTGGGAACCACTGGACTAGATGACCTGCAAGGTCTCTTCCAACTCTGTTAAATCTATAAATATGGGACATCTGCCCTTTTCATCTAAAGTGGTTTTCAACGAGCAGCATTATTTTGCCGCCAGCCAAATAATTAGAAAGTGCTTGAAATCCTCTTACTTTTCAAAGCCCAATATTCCAGTACTGGGCAAAAGCTTGCAGCGAGAGATAAAATGTCTCCCCGCCCTCAAACAAATCACCCAGAGTTAAGAAATGTTTTGGCAGATTACTGACCTTTGGGACAGCAAACATTGCAGCAAGTGGAATAAAGGGCACATTTTGGGGTGGAGTGTTCTGTGTTGTCTCTTGTGGTGTACAGGTAGTCCTCAACGTACGACCACAATTGAGCCCAAATATTAATGTTGTTAAGTGAGGAAATTGTTAAGTGAGTTTTGTCCCATTTTTACAACTTTTTTCACCAGATTTCTTAAGTGAATCACTGCAGTTGTTAAATCAGTAATATGGTTGTTAAATGAATCCAGCTTCTCCATTGACTTTGCTTGTCATAAGGTTGCAAAAGGATATCATATAACTCCGGGACACTGCAACTATCATAAATGCAAAGTCAGTTGTCAATAGCATCCAAATGTAAATCACATGATTAATGGTGAACTGTTTTTGAGCAGTTGTAACTTTGAATGGTCACTCAATGAACTGTTGAAAGTCAAGGACTAACATTGTAAATAAGAAAATTGCAATGTAGAGACAGTGGTTAAAAATTAAAATTGGTCTATGTGAATTAACTGCATTACTATTCCTTTGTGGTTTGATACCTTGACATAAGAGCAGAACCAAAGAATATTAAGGGAGTTTAGATCTTAACATTTCGTGGACTTTTTCTATTATCTAGACCAGTGTTTCCCAACTTGGCCACTTGAAGGTATCTGGGCTTCAACTCCCAGAATTCCCCAGCCAGCATTCACTGGCTGGGGAATTCTGGGAGTTGAAGTCCAAATATCTTCAAGTGGCCAAGGTTGGGAAACACTGATCTAGACAGGCATGCTGGAATTGGGAAAAGAAATATATATCCTGTACAACACAAAGCCAAACACCAGTCTGAAGACCTCGTTGAAATGTCACCAAGATTCTATCAATCTTACATGGGAAATTACCCAAATATGCCAAGACCTACATATGTGTGTGTATGTGTAAATTTTTGTGCGTTCGGGTTTTTCCCCCTGTAATATTGTGTGTGTTTTTGCAACGTTTCAGCGAGATCACATTCACCATCCTCAGGCTGAAGTCGATGGCTTCGTGCTGCTATGAATACAGTTTGTTTGCCTGAGGATGGCAATTTCCCCCTTACTGGTTCTGTGGGTGTTGCTTGGTGAGCATGGCTTGGTGGGAGTCATTTGAGTGGGCAGGGCCAACTTGACATTACTCACAGCAAGATGGGACGGCATCACCCCACCAAGCACACCCACAGAACTGACAGAAAAGTTCAGCCAAGTATTCTAGCATTCGACTTTGCTGCTTCTCGCGTCCTTTTCATGTTTGCTCTGTGTGTATGAGCCCGAGAAGGGGTGAGTGAGAGGGGACGGGCCAGTCAGTGGTATGATTTACCAGTTCTCCGAACTGTGTATAATCACCACCACTGGTCCTATAGAACGTGTCTGAAACTGCTGAATTTCACTCCGGCTGTGTATGTATACTTATTATTTATTTATTAATCAGATTTGTATGCCGTCCCTCTCCGCAGACTCGGGGCGGCCCACAGCAATAATAATACAATGTAAACAAATCTAATATTTAAGTTAATTTTAAAAACCCCAATTTATAAACCAATCATACATACTAGCATACCATGCATAAATTTTATAAGCCTAAGGGGAGGGAAAGTGTCAATTCCCCCATGCCTGACGACAGAGGTGGGTTTTAATGAGCTTATGAAAGGCTAGGAGGGTGGGGGAAACTCTGATATCTGGGGGGAGTTGGTTCCAAAGGGTCGGGGCCGCCACAGAGAAGGCTCTTCCCCTGGGTCCCGCCAAACGACATTGTTTAGTTGACGGGACCCGGAGAAGGCCAACTCTGTGGGACCTAACTGGTCGCTGGGATTCGTGCGGCAGAAGGCAGTGCCGGAGATATTCTGGTCCGGTGCCATGAAGGGCTTTATAGGTCATAACCAACACTTTGAATTGTGACCGGAAACTGATTGGCAACCAATGCACACTTACTTACTTAACCAAATCATAGCACGTGATTTTATCAAATAAGTGTCCAGATCTTGAGAATAATAACAGCGTGCTCGTGAAGATTACATCATCACAAAATGTGTTTTTGTTTTTCTACAGGAATGAGTATAAGCATTTTCAGAAAATGACAATGACAACCAAAGAAGAAGGTAATAGTGGCTATTTTTGCCTGGATTGGGTGATGACTGTAATTGTTTAGAACAGAGGTAGGAAACTATGGGATCTTTACAACTTGTGGAGTTCAACTGGCTCAGGAATTCTGGGACTTGAAGTCCACAAATCATAAAAGAGCTATCATTTCCAACCCCTCGGTTTTAGAAGGAAACTGAATCAAAATATTCTAAAACCTGCTTTGATGATCCAAGCACATTATGGATCATATCAGAAGCCCACAGGCTGCTGAATAAGAATAATGTTTTTATGTGTTCTGGTTCAGTTGAAATCAGCAGCAAAGCCTTAATAGGCTAGGATAACAATGTCATTTTACATAGTAGTATAATTTGGAGTCTTAACATTTTATATCGGCTCCGCAAAGGCAAAAAAATGTTGTCATATATCACAATGTGTCATGTGATGCAATCGAGTTTGACACCTGTGACCTAGAGAAAAATAAAATAACTAGCCCTTAGGTAATTCTTTCAACTAGACGCAGTGATGTTCAACCTTTTTTGAGTCGCGGCACATTTTTTTACATTTACAAAATCCTGGGGCACACCACCAACCAAAATTACACAAAATGACCCTCTAACACAGTACATATTATACATATAGTTAACATAGTTTCTAAATGTATTTATACTCAGTGTGAAACCTGGGCCTGTTTCGATGAACACAAACGGGATATACTAGCAGGAATGGTAGTTTGGGGACCCATGTTTAATTTCCCCACGGCACACTTGAACATGTCTCATGGCACACTGGTTGAAAAACACTGAACTAGAGCATTGATAGCAAACCTTTTTTGGCTCATGTGTCAAAAGGGTGTGTGTGCATGCGCTAGCGCATATGTGCCCAAGCCCACCCACCCCCCATACATGCATACAGCCCCTGCGCTACCCTGGTACATGTGCACAACTCTGCCTTCCCCTGCTGCCCCCCTCCCCCTGTATATGCGCACAGACCTACTGAAGCCTCCAGAAGGCGGAAACAGCCCAAAGGGAAAACTGGAAGTTTGAAAAAATGAAGCCTTCCCCAAGGCCAAAATTCGGCTGCACAATGTGCTGATGGACACTGGAGCAAACATAGGGCAACGTTCTGCAAGCCCTCAGATAGGACTCCACATGCCACAAGTTCCCTATCAAGAAACTAGAGGCTGCGCCACTAAATGCAGTTTGTTTTCATTTCTCTCCTTATTACAGTAGTCCCTCGCTATACCGCGCTTCACCTACTGCGGCTTCACTTCATCGCGGATTTCTGAGGAAGTCGATCGGCAGATTTAAACAGCCCGCCGAACTCGATCGGCAGGTTTTTTTTTTTAAAAAATAATCTAAAATTGTAAATACTGTATTTAAATACTGTATCTAAAATAAATACTATGTAGGAAGGGTTTATAAACACTTAAAACAATGAAAACTTACCAAACAATTACAATATAAATACTTAAATAAGTAATATCAGTCGATAAATTCCCCATCGCGGATTTCACCTATCGTGGCCAGGTCTGGAACGTAACACCAGCGATAGGTGAGGGACTACTGTAGTGTAAGAATCAATTCATCAATCCATGTGATAATAGGATATTAGAACTGTCAGTCATGCAAAGACTCCCCCCAACTTATATTCCGGAGAGAAGGAACAGGATGCTGGGATTGGGTTGCATCAGAAGAGAAAGAAGCTTAGGGGAGGCTGGTGGAAGGACATGTCTCTTCCATTTTACAAGAAAATAATTGTCAAATCAGGAAAGGATTTTGTGGCAGCAATAAAAACGAATAGAACCATAAGGAAACAATCCCCATACCAGGCAAAGAACACCACAGTATCATTAAAAAAAATCAATAAAAATGTAAAATCCAACAATTTGCCAGGAAATAGACTACAGTGTTCCCTCAATTTTCACGGGGGATGCGTTCCGAGACTGCCTGCGAAAGTCAAATTTCCACAAAGTAGAGATGCAGAAGTAAATACACCATTTTTGGCTATGGACAGTATCACAAGCCATCCCTTAACACTTTAAACCCCTAAATTACCATTTCCCATTCCCTTAACAATAATTTACTCACCATTATTACTGATACTCACCATTGAATAAAACACTTAGTGATCCTGATATTTATAAACATAATTATTTATTAACAATAAAAAAAAATTTGTTATTGATTTGCAAAAATTATTAGTTTGGCGCTGACATATGACGTCATCAGTCGGGAAAACCGTGGTATAGAAAAAACCCCGCGAAGTATTTTTTAATTAATTTTTTTTTTAAACCGTGGTATAGGCTATTCGTGAAGTTCGAACCCACGAAAATCGAGGGAACACTGTATAAAGATGGCTATTTCATATAGAACTCTACATTTTCTTGATACATTTGCAATCCAAATCCTCTGTGCTGTGAAAGAAATCACATAAGACATACATAACAGATCTTTTTTTTAAAAGGTAATCGCCCTTTATCAGAGGCCATCCAAATTTTATTTTACTTTCTAGCTGAGCTTCTCGCAATGAGCCATTAATATCAAGAGCTTTTCTTCAAAGTTTTGAGGTGTAACAATACTGCTTGAAAAGATGGATTAAATATACCACACTATAACCACTAGGCGTCACTATATAATAACATTAAATATATTTGCATTTTACAGGAAAGGAAAATGTGGTCATAATGGGTAGGAAGACTTGGTTCTCCATTCCTGAGAAATATCGTCCGTTAAAAAACAGAATTAATATAGTACTAAGTAAAGAACTGAAGTAAGTACCAATGTTGATTTTTTCCAAATATATATTGTAACTGATTTCCTTAAAATCAGCTACAATGAGGAAAGTGATTGTTAAGAGTGATGTTAACATAGTAGCACACCAAATTTTAAATAATTATATTTGATTAACTTAGGTATCATTTCCTTGCTCAGAAATTCATACAGCCATTCTGTCAGAGTTGTTTAACAGCAATAACTTCTTTTCATTTTAATGTGAAACATTCACAAATATTCCATTTTCACATACTGTATCATTGAAACATTGCAAAGAACTTTGGTTTTATTATTATTATTACTATTATTATTATTATAATTATTAATAATAATAATTAGATTTGTATGACGCCCCTCTCCGAAGACTCAGAGCGGCTCACAACAACAATACACAGTATAAATCCAATAATTAAAAACAGTTTAAAACCCTTAATATAAAAACAGTCATATATCCCAGACAAACCATACATTAAACGGAACGGCCCGGGGGAACCAATTTCCCCATGCCTGACGGCAGAGGTGGGTTTTAAGGAGGGCAAGGAAGATGGGGGCAATCCTGATCTCCGGGGGGAGTTGATTCCAGAGGGTCGGGCTATCACAGACAAGGCCCTTCCCCTGGATCCTGCCAGACAACATTGTTTCGTCGACGGGAGCCGGAGAAGGCCAACTCTGTGGAACCTGATCAGTCACTGGGATTCGTGCGACAGAAGGCAGTCATGGAGATATTCTGGTCCGATGCCATGAAGGGCTTTATAGGTCATAACCAGCACTTTGAATTATGACCGAAAACTTTTAGTTAGAATCCCCAATAAATGTATGTTACTTTTAGTTCATTAATAACATAGATTTTAAGTTTGTTTTTTAGCCCCAAAATAATATGTGTATTATTTCTTTGAGTTTAAAAAGCAGTTGTAAATCTGGGGAAACCCCACAGTAACATCGACAGTTTTTTATGACTAAATTACTATTCAAAATTAAAGTGCCTGCCCTCTTTGCTATAACTTCTAAATCTATTGCCGAAGAGCAGTAATTCAAGTAGGGTTCCTAAAGCCAATATGTGATTGACGTAAATGCATGTATTTTATGCCAAAGGCACACAAAAAAAACCATATTAGACTTTAAAAATATTCAGCCTAATTTTAAATAAATAAATGAATTTGGAATTCCAAGTTTAATTAAAGTTTAAGTTTAATTAATGTTGATGTTGCTATTTGTTTTAGTTTATTATATTTATTTATTTATTTATTTTTAATTATTATTTTTTTTACAAATAACAAATAGAACAGAAAAGAAAAAGAAAAAAAGAAGAAAAAAAATGACATATCAGTAAATTATAAACAAAACATATACATACAACATTTTTGAAACAAAAGCTTCCCCACTTCTTTTTTGAGTGTTCGATCAGAGAATTTTCCTTTGTCACTTAATATTAATTCTTTTATTTGACGTGTTGCTTTGCTTGAATTTTAATTATTTCTCCGTTGTTCTTTCCTTTAGCCAATCGTAAAATTCCCCCCATATTTTATAATAATCTGAGTCTTCTTTTCCCTCTAATGTTTTGGACATCCTGTCCATCTCTGCACAGTCTAATATTTTTTTAATTACTATATTTTCTTCTGGTGTTTTGTCATTTTCCATTGCTGGGCGTATGCTATCCTAGCAGCTGTTAGTATGTGTATAACTAAATATCTTACCTCTTTTTTAATTTTTTTTATTGAAAATACCCAATAGATATGATTCTGGTTTTTTTTTCAAATTCTTCCTTTGTTATTTCTTTTAGCCAATCTGTTATCTTATTCCAATAATTTTTTGCCTGTAAACATGTCCACCATTGATGATAGAATGTGCCTTTTTCTTTTTTACATCTCCAGCATAATGGGGAAACTTTTGGGAATATTTTCGAAAGTCTTTCCGGTGGTAGTTTATTATATTGACTGTATATTTCCAAGTATTTTAAAGGGTTCTACTGGCTTGTTTAATTTATCTCTTGTTTTAAAGTATTAAATATTTTAAATTTATTGCCTTAAAATTGATTACTGCCTGACATAGATGAGCACTTATTTTAACTAACTTAAATTTGGAAAAACAATTTAGTCACCTACGCAGGAATGGGTAGAGTAGAGCAGGGATCTTCAACCTCTGGTCCACAGGCCACAAGTGACTGTGAACTGTTTGCAGTGTAAAGTTTCCACAGTCTGTGATGTGGAAAGTCAGGTCCTGCTGGATATTTGATGAGGGTCAATTGCCTCATGATCGGGCTTTGGTTATATGCCATCTGAGGTAGCACAGCAACAAGGTCTTGGCTAGTTGCTTTGTTCTAAAGGAGCACAGACATTGCCTTATTCTGCTGCTTTTTGTTTTTAGTAATAGCTGTGAGGACTGGGCTGCCCCAAAAGTGATATGTTTCCCGAACAGATAGGACTGTGAATCTGTGAGTCTGCCTCTGCCTCTACAAATTCTCTCTTGGAGCAGTCCTGTAAAAAAATAAATAATAAACCACTGAGGAAACACTCCCCGCATACTATTGCCTAGAACGAGCCTTGTCTTTTCCTTCACAGCCTGCAAAGTAAAAGAGTGGATTTGCTTTCTGGCCATCCCTCATATTTCAAAGGCCCATGGCTCTGCTGTTTTCACCATATAAAATGGTGAGAACAGCATGAGTCTGTCTAACCCAATAGTAACACTCCAAATTCAGGGACCATACCTCAAAAAGTAGGAACCATGGCAGAACTCTTTATTTTAAGCAGTTTTGTGGGGGAAAGGGGAGAAGGAAAGCTGACACTCAGACAAAGCACATGATATACCTTCCTCTTCAATTGCCCTTAACTGAATTTAAACATGCCTGGGGTAAACATCTATCCATTTATTTATTTATTTATTAGATTTGTATGCCGCCCCTCTCCGTAGACTCGGGGCGGCTCACAACAGAATAAAACAGTTCATAACAAATCTAATAATTTACAATTTAAAATATTTTTTAAAAACCATTATTAAGCAGACATACGTACAAACATACCTTACATAAATTGTATAGGCCCGGGGGAGATATCTCAGTTCCCCCATGCCTGATGGCAAAGGTGGGTTTTGAGAAGTTTACGAAAGGCAAGGAGGGTGGGGGCAGTTCTAATCTCTGGGGGGAGTTGGTTCCAGAGAGTCGGGGCCACCACAGAGAAGGCTCTTCCCCTGGGGCCCGCCAACCGACATTGTTTAGTTGACGGGACCCGGAGAAGGCCCACTCTGTGGGACCTAATCGGTCGCTGGGATTTATCCATCCTAAGATAAAATACAAGAAATAGTATAAGGGCAGACTAGATGGACCATGAGGTCTTTTTATGCTGCCAATCTTCTATGTTTCTATGTTTAACATCTGAAATATAACATCTCTTCAGTAAAATATAGAATAGAATAGAATCTTTATTGGCCAAGTATGATTGGACACACAAGGAATTTGTCTTTGGTGCATATGTTCTCAGTTAAAGATACATTTGTCAAGAATCATGAGGTACAACACTTAATTATTGTCATAGGGGTCAAATAAGCAATGAAGAAACAACCATTCAGGTCTGAGCATGGTGCCAAAGCCGATGAAGAACACCATACATGAGATGTAGATTTTGTTTCCTTTTATTGAAGTGCTCCAAGAAAAGGAGTCCTGGCTAGAAAATGCCAGGGAACTTCGAACAATAGAATTAAGAAATGTTCTACATTTTCAATAAAGTGGAAGGTGGGATAAGAATAGAATAGAATACAATTTTTAATTGGCCAAGTGTGATTGGACACACAAGGAATTTGTCTTTGGTGCTTATGCTCTCAGTGTACATAAAAGAAAAGATACATTTGTCAAGAATCATGAGGTACAACACTTAAATGATTGTCATAGAATACAAATAAGCAGTCGGAACAATCAATATTAATAAAAATCTTAAGGATACGAGCAACAAGTTGCAGTCATACAGTCACAAGTGGGAGGAAATGGGTGATATGAATGATGAGAAGAAACTAGTAGTAATAGTACTGCAGACTTGGTAAATAGTTTGACAGTGTTGAGGGAATTATTTGTTTAGCAGAGTGATGGTGTTTGGGGAAAATGTTCTTGTGTCTAGTTGTCTTGGTGTGCAGTGCTCTGTAGTGACGTTTTGAGGGTAGGAGTTGAAACAGTTTATGTCCAGGATGCGAGGTGGGTCAGTAAATTCTACGCTATTCTATATTGAAATATATTCAGCTGAAGTCAATGCATGCATCTGAAAGGAGATGTTTCCTCCATGGAACATAATGAAGTCTTGAGCCTTGTCCTTAATCTTTTCCCGTTAGTCCCAAAGGAGCTTTTTCAAGAGGCAACTGGACTTTCTTGTTTTTAAAGACCTGCCACTTCTCATCCAAGAAGCTTCTTCAGCACTGATACAGCTCAAGGATAAAACATCCAGACACAATCTGAGCAACGTGGTATATGCAGCACAATGCAGTGAGACATGTACAGAGCTGTACATTGAGAAACAAAACAACCACTTCAGAAACACATGACACAACATAGGAAAACAAACCCATCCGGGGAAGATCCAGCAGTCCATCTGCATTGAAAGACAAAGGCCGCTCTTTTGAAGACAGCATTTTGGACAAAGAGGACTGCTGGTTTGAAAGGGCCATCAATGAGGCCCTCTGTGTCAAAACTGAACAGCCCTCTCTCGGCAGATGGAGGGGTACCACATCATCCATCTCCAGACTGCAACACAGTCTTTTCAGCAGTTTCAAGAAGGTTCTGCACCGATTTACACTATTCAGGTGGCTCTGAGAACACAGAGAAAGCTCCAAGTGGCCTCAAAGGCACTCTGAAAAAATGCAAATAACTAGCTGTCTGCAAGGAATATAAATCCTTCCATTCCCAACCATCCAGTCAGAACTGAAGAAGCTTCTTGAATGAGAAGTGAAATGTCTTCAAAGAAAAACAAAGTTCGGTTACCTCTTGAAAAAGCGCCTTTGGGATAACCATGACTGAAAATATCCATCGACTTTTCCAGCTAGTTTAATCTTTTGGTGGCCAGAAAGATACTTCAAAGTAAGTCCAACTACTGTTTGTTTGTTTGTACATACTTATTTGCCGCCCTATTCCTGAAGGACTCTGGGCAGCTTACATATTAAAATGTAAAATGTAATATAAAACCCCCTAAAACAGTACAAACAATTTAAAACCAGCAAATTAACAATTAAAACAGTTAAAACTATCCATGTCTTTCCTGGTCAGATCCCAATGGCATGCCATCTGATCAACTGCCCTAGGCCTGCTGAAAAAGCTAGGTCTTTACAGATTTTCAGAAGGACAGTAAGGTGGGGTAGTCCAGATCTCAGGAGGTTCGAAAGAGATGGAGCAGCCACAGAAAAGGCTCTCCTCTGCGGGCCTGCCAGCCGACACTGTTTAGCAGATGGGAACCAGGGAAGACTAACTCTGTGGGCCCTTATCCGTCACTGGGAGCTATGCAGTAGTAGGCGGTCTCAAAGATAGCCTGGCCCTAAGCCATGTAGGGCTTTAAAGGTAATGATCAACACCTTGAATTGCGCCCGGAGTCCAATCGGAAAACAGTGCAGTCTGTGGAGAATTGGTGTAGTGTGGCTATACCTAGATGCACCCACAAGTTTGCACAGCTGCAATGTGGATCAGCTGCAGTCTCCAAACACTCTTCAGGGGTAGCCTCATGTAGAGCACATTGCAATAATCCAACTGTGAGCTGATAAGGGCATGAGTGACGTGAGAAGACCTCCTCATCCAGATATGATTGCAATTGGTGCATTAGGTGAACCCGCCTTCTGCCGCACGAATCCCAGCGACCGGTTAGGTCCCACAGAGTTGGCCTTCTCCGGGTCCCGTCGACTAAACAATGTTGTCTGGCGGGACCCAGGGGAAGAGCCTTCTCTGTGGTGGCTCTGACCCTCTGGAACCAGCTCCCCCCAGAGATTAAGATTGCCCCCACCCTCCTTGCCTTTCGTAAAGTCCTTAAAACCTACCTATGCCATCAGGCATGGGGGAATTGAAACATCTCCCCCTTGCCCATGTTGTTTTGGTGTATGATTGTGTGCTTGTTTTTAATATATATTGGGGTTGCTTTTATGAATTGTTTAATCTAAAACTGTAATTAGATTGGTAAATATTAGATTTGTCACTATGTACTGTTTTTGCCATTGTTGTGAGCCGCCCCAAGTCTGCGGAGAGGGGTGGCATATACTGTAAATCCAATAAATCTAATCTAATCTGTGAAAAGGTCCCCCTAGCCACAGCTCTCAGATGTTGATCCAATTCTAGCTGTGAGTCTTGGAGGACACTCAAATTGGGGGGGGGGGGCAACCAAAGATGGACAGTTAATGTAATCTTTCAGTGGCAATGCCCACAGCTACTTGGTCTTGTAATGGTTAAGTTTGAGCCTGTTAACTCCCATCCAGGCCTCCAGGCATTGGCACATTCAGCTTCACTGAATTGACGCGGGGTGGACCTATATAGTTGGGTATCATCAGCATAGTTTATAGTTTATTAGATTTGTATGCCGCATTCTGCTGATACCTCACCCATGTCATTGGATGACCTCACCCAGTGGTTGTTATGCTATATTTATGCACCCAATGTTCTTGGATTTTCATTGGCATCATGTATTTATGCTTTAAGGGATGTTCCTGAAGGAGCCCATTACTTGGCTAAAAGTCTGGAAGAAGCCCTAGATCATCTTGAAACATCAGAGATGAAAAGAAAGGTAGACAAGGTTTGGATAATTGGAGGGAGTTCAATATATAAGGTATGATTTAAACACAGAATGTCTTTAAATAATCTAATAATCAGAGATTAACGTTTGAGGTCTCATTAGTTGTTTTATAATAGGTCTCAGGTTTCACAGAATATGTGATTCCTCTCCCCCCCCTTGTCTTCCTTTCCAACTTAATAAAGCTAAATCAGCCCATAAAATTAATAATGGTGATGCAAAAAAATCAAATCATCATTATTGAATTATAAAGGACATAAAGGCCACTAAGGTAAATTAATACAATTTAAACTGCAACTGATCCAATGTTACAATTTGATTAAAATATTCCTGCAATAAATGATTCCATTTTATAAATGTTCTAATTCTATTTACTGATTATGTTATTTGTCTGAATTATATGAAGTGCATGAAAGTAATCAAATATACCGTAATAATGTCAAGAGCCCACTCTTCATTTTTGCTTTTTTCATTTTGGGCTATGCAATCTAATTATTACAAATCCTTTATTGGTTTGGAATATTATATCCTTAATATAACAAATAAAATAATAATTGGTAACAAAATACTGGTATATGATGATGTCTATTAAATCTAAATATTTTGTATTAACTAATTTAGCATTTTTAGAATATTGTTTATGACACTTCCTTAATATTTTTAAGTTTTCTTTCAAACTGATTACATGTATCTTGTAAATACATTTTTTCTTACATATCATATTTTTTGGAGTATGAGACGCACCTTAGTTGTTGGGGAAGAAAATAGGGGGGAAATTATTTGCCTACCAAGTATTCATCTGGTTCGTCCTTAGTCTGATCAGCTTCAACACATTAGTTTGCTGGATTTGAGCACGCATGCTTGCTCTTTATCCCCTGGTTGGAGATTAAAGAACAGTTTCTAAAATACTTCACTTCTCTTTCTTTAGAGAGAGAAACAGGGGGAAAAGCAGGCAAAGGGAAGATCGCTTTGCTAGCAAAGCAAGGAAGATCGCTTCACTCATTAGGGCTGGAAGACAAAGAAGATTGCTTGCTACAAAACACAGAAGATCACTTCACTGGGGTTAAGGCTGAAAAAAGGCTTCTAAAACATAGAAGCCCAGCTGATTGTCGGAGGGAGCAGCTATGAAAAAAACAGGAAAAGGGAAGATCACTTAGCTAGCAAAGCATAATTGCTTCACTTGTTAGCACCTTGTTAGGGCTGAAAAAAAGTTGCAAAAGCTACATTTGGTGTATAAGACACATTCAAATTTTCAGCCTCTTTTAGGGGAGAAAAAGGTGCGTCTTACACTCCCAAAAAATACAGAACTTAAAATTTTCACTGAGATCAATAAAATGTTTCCAAATACTAATCTCTAAACTGAAGCTAAAACTAAAGCCCTTTGGAACATCTTACTGTCTTCTAAGATAAGGTCTGTCCCCATCCTCCTGTCTTTCCCCAAGAACCTGAAGATCTGATTTTCCTGGTTCCCCAACCAGATGGGGGAAATTCCATGCTGGAAGTGGCTGGTGGATTGATGGCAGACTTCCCTTCCCCCTTCCTGCTTTCTACTCTCCACCTGTCCATCTTACATAGAAAGATAGAAGACTGACGGCAGAAAAAGACCTCATGATCCATCTAGTCTGCCCTTATACTATTTTCTGTATTTTATCTTAATATGGATATATGTTTATCCCAGGCATGTTTAAATTCAGTTACTGTGGATTTAACAACAAAATCTGCTGGAAGTTTGTTCCAAGGATCTACTACTCTTTCAGTAAAATAATATTTTCTCATGTTGCTTTTGATATTTCCCCCAACTAACTTCAGATTGTGTCCCCTTGTTCTTGTGTTCACTTTCCTATTAAAAACACTTCCCTCCTGAACCTTATTTAACCCTTTGACATATTTAAATGTTTCGATCATGTCCCCCCTTTTCCTTCTGTCCTCCAGACTATACAGATTGAGTTCATTAAGTCTTTCCTGATACGTTTTATGCTTAAGACCTTCCACCATTCTTGTAGCCCGCTTTGGACCCGTTCAATTTTGTCAATATCTTTTTGTAGGTGAGGTCTCCAGAACTGAACACAGTATTCCAAATGTGGTCTCACCAGCACTCTATATCTTTTTGTACCATATTGATGTATTCTCATGTTCTTCTTCAGTTTATTTTATTGCTCTATTATTTTACTTCTGTTTCCACCCCTGGTTCCCAAGGTGGGGCCCACACCTCACAGGGGGGCAATTTGATTTTTAATGGGGGCAATTGGAGCCTTGTTTAAGCCAAGTTAATGGACTTTTAGGCTTCCTCTGCATGTGTAGAGTTCACGTTTTGAATTATTATTATTATTATTATTATTATTATTATTATTATTATTATTTATTACATTTGTATGCCGCCCCTCTCCGCTGACTCGGGGCGGCTCACAACAACAATAAAACAATGTACAACAAATCTAATAATTTAAGAATCACTAAAAACCCCTTATTAAAAAGCAAACATGCCTGACGGCAGAGGTGGGTTTTAAGGAGTTTACGAAAGGCAAGGAGGGTGGAGGCAGTTCTAATCTCCGGGGGGAGCTGGTTCCAGAGGGTCTGGGCCACCACAGAGAAGGCTCTTCCCCTGGGTCCCGCCAATTGACATTATTTAGTCGACGGAACCTGGAGAAGGCCAACTCTGTGGGACCTAACCGGTCACTGGGATTCGTGCAGCAGAAGGCAGTCCCGGTCTGATGCCATGAAAGTAAGAATAGTAAGAATTATATGTCATGGGGGGAGCATCAGGATTTATCATAATAATAATTTATTAGACTTGTATGCCGCCCCGTCTTAGAGATGCTTGGGTGGTGCATGGCCAAAAAAAGGTTGGGAACCACTGGTTTACACCCTTCTACTTTCTTCCTTTTTAATTGTTGTAAGCCACCTAGAGTTGCGAAATAGGCAGCACCTAAATGTAACCAATAAGTAATTAAAAATGTCTATGGATATTCTCAGTAATCCAGGTCATGGTTGTTCCAAAAGTGCTTTTTCAAAAGACAACTTTTTCCTTGAAGACATTTCTCATCCAAGAAGCTTCTTCACCTGAGGAATCTTCTTGAATGAAAAGCATCTTAAGGTAAAAACAAAGTACAGTTTTCTTTTTGAAAAAAAAATACTTTTGGGATAAGTAGTAATAAATAACTGAACACCCAAAAAAAATAAATAAATTACATTTTAAAAAATCAAGCTGTTTTTAAGATAACGGTAGTTTTCAAATTCTGACCACAAATTCAACTGGAATTTTGGTCACTAAATGTTGTGAGCACTCCTTGTCCACCTCTGGTAAGGTTAGATTCTGAACAGGA
Source organism: Erythrolamprus reginae (assembly GCF_031021105.1). Taxonomy (NCBI): domain Eukaryota; kingdom Metazoa; phylum Chordata; class Lepidosauria; order Squamata; family Dipsadidae; genus Erythrolamprus; species Erythrolamprus reginae. The sequence goes on from NC_091951.1 coordinate 312,336,536, forward strand.
TGAGCCAGGCCCCTGCAGATACCCTGGGCCAGTGGGGTTGCCAGCTGATGCAGAGAGTGATGGAGAAATAGACCTGGATGAACCCAAGGAACCATCAGAGGGGGCACATATGTCAATAGGGGATTGGTCTGAGTCAGAGGATGAAGGAGACATTAGAGCAGATGAGCCATTCTTAGATGCTAGATTCAGGAGGTTACAAAGCAAACAGCAACACTTGTATGGTAAAAGGAAGCAATTTGTAGCTTTAGCTCTATGGGGCTTTCTGACCACTCCCAGCAGATATAAAAGAAAAGGATCTTGGGAAATTCTGGGTGGAGTTTCAACGTTTCATGGATGCTGTGTTAGATCTGGGGTTCTAGAAAAGGCCCCCCAAAGACCTGATTTCTACTTTGCAAAAGTCCTCTGCTAGAAGCTGCCTGCCTGTCAATATGTGGTGAGCTGATTTTTATACCCTATGATTCATTGCCCTTTCTTATCTTGCTGGAATGCTGGTAGCTCTGAAGCTGCCGCCTTTCTGGAAGCTTATCTGATAACTTTGCAGCAGAGAAAAATATTCCCTGAACTTTTAAAAGACTGAATCCTGCTCATAAAAAATATTCCCTGAACTTTTAAAAGACTGAATCCTGCTCATTGCCTTGGATTCGAACTGAGATCATTCTGTCATTTGGGGGATTGTATCCCAGTATTGCTTTTCATACTCGTTTATTGACTATGAAAGCTACTCCATTTCTTCTGAAGGATTATTGCTCGCAGTAGTATATTTGATGGTCAATATAAAAGAAATAAATTCACCCATTCCTGTCCATTTTAGTTCACTTATTCCTAAGATGTCGATTTTCAGTCTTATCATCTCTTGTTTGATCACGTCCAACTTGCCTTGATTTATAGATCTTACATTCCAGATTCTTATGGAGAATAGATCTTTACAGCATTGGTCTTTTCTTTCACCACCAGATACATCCACAGCTGAGCATCCTTTCAGCTTTGGCCCAGTCACTTCACTCTTTCTGGCACTACTAGCCCTCTGTTCTTCCCCAGTATCATATTGGACACTTTCTGACCTCAGAGGCTCATCTTCCAGCATCATATCTTTTTGCCTTTTGGTACCGTGCATAAGGTTTTCATGGCAAATATACTGGAGTGGGTTGCCATTTCCTTTTTCAGTGGATCACATTTTATCAGAGCTTTCTACTACCCTGTTTCCCCGAAAATAAGACGTACCCCGAAAGTAAGGCATGTCAGAGGTTTTGCAGAATTTGCTAATATATGGCACCCCCCGAAAATAAGGCGTAGTCAAGTTTACATACGGTACGGTGGAAAAATATACGGTACCATTCAAAGCTGTTCATAGCAGTACCGTAATAATGTGGCGGCCCCTGCTGGCCCCTTCCATCGCTTTGTACCGTCCAGTGCAGCAGACACAGTCTGCTGCTGTCTCACCGCCATTACAGTCTCCACTACAGTGCGTAGACTGTAGTTCCTCTGGTGGCCGGAAGCTGCAATAGCAGGAGTATACTGTTGTACCATATAAGTGCCGTCGTTTGTGTGTGTGGATGCCATACTGACAGGTACCATACTGTAATCAGTGTACCGTATGGTACACTTTCTTTGGGGGTGTCAGCTTTTCTGCCTGTGAATTTGTCTTATTTGAGAAATATAAGGCACCCCCCGAAAATAAGACATAGCACAACTTTTGGAGCAAAAATTAATATAAGACAGTGTCTTATTTTCGGGGAAACATGGTATGTCTTGTCCATCTTGGATGGCCCTGCACAGCATAGTTCATTGCTTCATTGAGCTACACAAGCCCCTTCACCATGACAAGGCAGTAATCCATGAAGGAGCTATATAGAAAATATATAATAACTGTCACTAAAAACTACGTAATATTTAAAATTTACTACCTTGTTGGGGCACATTACTAGCTGTCCAGGGTTGCATTTGCCCTGTGGCATGTGGGTTGGACATCCCTGTTCAATGTCATTAATGGGAAGCATTAAAAATGAATTACTCATAGATATTCATTATCTGTTGGTAATGGATATGAATACATTTATTTGATATAATCCAATTTTCAATATACGGTAGATTCACTTTTGAAATTTTTCATTTAATAAAACTGCAGAAAATGTTTAGGAAAACCATTGCCAGGTTAGCCTGCAGCAGAAATTTTCATCCAGGTTACATTTATTTAATTATAATCTCACCAATTTCTAGAGATCTTGCTGTAAAATGTTATTTGGGTTGAAAATGCATGTGTACATACAGTTTCAATGTGTGTTATCATTTAGATTTTTCATTTAGTAGGACTTGAAAATATATAGATTGTACTTACTACTGCACACCTGAGCTTGTGAAAATATCCATATATCTTTTATGCAGCCTTTACAAATTTTATACACAGAAAGGCAATAAGCTAATGGTTTAAATGACCTGGTTCAAAACTGCTGAACAGATTTTTCTGAGCAGAAAGGCATGAACAGCTGTCAGTGGCAAATAATTAGTCAAGTTTATTTTATATCCCAAGAAAGAACATCGTCTGACTCATTTTGATTAATGCATTGTGCAAAGTGTTATTCATTTGTAAGGAGAACAAGAGATGTGATATTTAACTTATCAGTTAGTGAACAATGAGAAATGCAGGTCTTTTGTTACCCATGCTAACAAAATACTTTACTCCACATCTAAAAATCAATGTTTTTAAGACTTCCAAAAACACATTTTTCTATTTCTGTTTAATATGGCTTTAAACCCTTTCCTCCATATTTTCACGTAATTAATTTGATCTCAAGCACATGGCAGATTTCTATTTCATAGAAACATAGAAGTCTGAAGGCAGAAAAAGACCTCATGGTCCATCTAGTCTGCCCTTATACTATTTCCTGTATTTTATCTTACAATGGATATATGTTTATCCCAGGCATGTTTAAATTCAGTTACTGTGGATTTACCAACCACGTCTGCTGGAAGTTTGTTCCAAGGATCTACTACTCTTTCAGTAAAATAATATTTTCTCATGTTGCTTTTGATCTTTCCCCCAACTAACTTCAGATTGTGTCCCCTTGTTCTTGTGTTCACTTTCCTATTAAAAACACTTCCCTCCTGGACCTTATTTAACCCTTTAACATATTTAAATGTTTTGATCATGTCCCCCTTTTTCCTTCTGTCCTCCAGACTATACAGATTGAGTTCATTAAGTCTTTCCTGATACGTTTTATGCTTAAGACCTTCCACCACTCTTGTAGCCCGTCTTTGGACCCGTTCAATTTTGTCAATATCTCTTTGTAGGTGAGGTCTCCAGAACTGAACACAGTATTCCAAATGTGGTCTCACCAGCGCTCTATATAAGGGGATCACAATCTCCCTCTTCCTGCTTGTTATACCTCTAGCTATTCAGCCAAGCATCCTACTTGCTTTTCCTACTGCCCGACCACACTGCTCACCCATTTTGAGACTGTCAGAAACCACTACCCCTAAATCCTTCTCTTCTGAAGTTTTTGCTAACACAGAACTGCCATTTCATGACAAAATAGTTTACTGCTAAGCTGTATTGCAGAAAGCATTTTTACTAAGCTGTAGATTGAATAGAACCCTAAAGCGAGAATCTGTAGGAATCATGGGATAAGTGTTATAAATTTGAGTAAGTTGCATTTTTTGCTGCTGTCTTTATTCTTAATAGCATTTATCAGTTAGATGGACCTACCATATATTATTGAATTAAATAATAATGGATTTGCATAGATTGTAAACCAATCAAGCAGAGTGTCACGCCTGGAAGCCATCTTTTACCTTTTTGTATTCAGGCCTAACACATTTTCTACCGTAGGAAAATGGGAGGGGGATTATATGGAGTAGGTGATGTGTAGTAGTCTAAATAACATTCTTTCCAGAAAGCCATGGCTGCTGTGCCCAGCAGCTGCAATGAAGTAACTGGAAGGCATCTTCCGCTTTGGAGTAGTAGTAGTAGTAGTAGTAGTAGTATTTATTAAATTTGTATGCCGCCCCTCTCCATAGACTCGGGGCGGCTCACAACAATAGTGGCAAAACAGTGTAATACAAATCTAATAATTTAAACTAAAAACCCATAATTTAAAAACACACCATACCATACATAAACAATATAGGCCTGGGGAAGTTATTTCAGTTTCCCCATGCCTGACGGCAGAGGTGGGTTTTAAGGAGTTTACGAAAGGCAAGGAGGGTGGGGGCAATTCTAATCTCAGGAGGGAGCTGGTTCCAGAGGATCGGGGCCACCACAGAGAAGGCTCTTCCCCTGGGACCTGCCAGACGACATTGGTGCCTGATTAGATTGTTTGATGGACATGTGGGTGCTGGGCAGGGACTTGAATTTTTGTTTGGGTAGAGAAAACCTGGAAGCTTTCAGATTCGGTTTTTTTCCCACCTGTTGCCAACATGGCATCTCTAATAAATTGGAACTTTGAGGAACTTCTAGCCTCCCAACTTTTATTTCAATGTGGGTGTTTCTTGGAGCAGTGACACACACTATATTAAAATGTCATGGTGTTGCTCAATTTTAGAAGAATGATATTGAGAATATTATTGAGTAGTATAATCCTAGGCAAATCTTATTTGATTCTTTTTTCTTGGCTGGTAAATGATAGAACTGTAGCCAGTGAAAATGTTTTTCTTCTTTTTCACCTGAAGACATTTATAATTAGAGCAGTCATGTTCCCTGTAAGTGCTTACGCTTAAAATATTGGATTAGGTCTGCATGAACTGGCATTTGTCAAAGCTGTAGTTAATAATGCATAAAGTGAATTTTCTTCAAATTAAGTGTTCAGTGGAAGAAAAGCAGGAAAGTGAGCTTAACAGATAAGACTATTTCATTTTCTAATTGTCATACTATTTTACAATTTTCCCTTTGCATCTAGAAATTAAAGAAAATCATTGATCAACAGACACATTGTTTCAAAATGATTTACTTATATCACAATAAAATAAAATATTTGTAGCTCAGGATTGATTTGAGGTATCCTTGGCACTCTTTGAGCTTGGTTGCTTTCTAGCACTGATTATGTTACCTAATTTGGTTATAAAACATCTGCAAGGGAACAACCAAGGTCAGAAAGCACCATATGTCACATATGTCACATATATCACATTGATATTTTTAACCTGATGCTACAAAATAAACTCTTAATAGGATGTCTGCAAAAATATATTATCAAGTCATGAAAACATTTTCTACTTTCTATTAATATACATCCCGTTCATGCTAACTCACGGTTCCTTTAATCATTGTTTTCTCAATTAACCAATTTGCCTAAATGTCCAAATTACCCAACTACACTTTAGTGTATTCTAATATGTTCTGAAGACCCAGCCATATAGTGCAAAATATGGAGGAAATGTCTGTATAAATGAGCTGGTAATAAACAAAATGTCTTTTTTCTGGCCTTTTGTGATTTCCAAATACAGCTACATAACTGATGTAGTTGTATCTAGAAATTGGGCACTTCTCCTATTCCAGCAAATTTATTCCTATGTTTTTAGGAACCCATCTTCAGCCGTTTGATTCTTCGGATATTTAAAGAAAAAAATTATTTTTCTTTTAACAAAACAGATTATTGAAATTGCTTACCAAAATAATGTTAATGATCAGGGAACAATTTGTTTCCCCATGTTGCTAAATAACTAAAACTCATTCACTATGTCTTGCTCTATTCAAAGGAAGCAATGGCGAGGCCAATCCATCATCAACTGTTTGTGACAAGAATCATGCATGACTTTGAAAGTGATACATTTTTTCCAGAAATTGATCTTAAAAAATACAGACTTCTGCCTAAGTAAGTATTATAGAGATGAAAATATTTTGTTTGAATTCCATACTAGCAATATAAAACGTTTCATTGATTTATCTTTACTGAAATAATATATGTTTGGTTTAACAATATAGTATGAGTGAAAAATAACATTTCATGTTACTTTCAATTTATAAAGTATATATACACTAAATTATTATTTGTCTCTCAAGTTATATAGGTATCCCTGTTGATATCCAGGAAGAGAATGGAATTCAGTATAAATTTGAAGTTTATGAAACGATGGTCTAGACTTTATTTGATATGAGCAAAATTACCCTGCAGATCTAAATCTATTTGCAGAATTAATCAAGACTTTTGCCTGCATTTTATTCTCTACAAGAAGAAAAAAAAGTGCCTTCGTGCTCATCCTTCTCGCATTCATTGAAGCTGTTGTATAAAAAAATACATAAAAAATAAATAAAAATCCCCTATAACAGTTCTACTGAGAATAGTTGTCTCTTGCTTTAAACCAAAAAAAAGAGATTAATTTGCAAATATAGTTCAGTTTAAGCTGTTGAAAATCTGGAAGAGGAGCATCAGTATTACATATTTCATGCCAGAAAGCAAGTGAAAATCAATTCTGAAGGATTTAAGATGTCTTAATGTTTATAAATAAAAAATAAAATAAGTTTCTCTTCCATTGTTCAATTCTAGCTCTTTCATGTTCATAAATATTTGTACTATTAAATACATTCCATGTTTATTTTTCATTAATAAAATCCTGCTTTTTGAATGTTAAGTAAAACTTGTCTGGTTTCTATATATATTTATCATGTTAAAACATTTGATCTAATTGAGTCAAGAATAATTTAGAAATTTTTCAAATGTTGTAGTGCTATAATTTGTATTAACGGTGACAGATATCAGACGTTCTGGAAAGTTATAAACGCCATACTCCAGATACATAAAATATTAATTGCATGTATTTAGATTAAACATATTTATGCAGAATTCTGTGACAGTGATCCAAACGCATGAAAGATTCATAGATTGCACTAAGCCATGGCTATTTTATATTTTTAACTCATTTTTAATCTATACCAGACTTTTATGAAAGCACATACAGTGTGGCTACCATTTGTTTTAGATACATTTTAACAATACTACAAGCCAGGATTTTTAAGAATGGGGACAAGGAGAAAAAGACATCACTCTGCAACACAAATTATACCACAGACAGACACTTTGTTCCAATAAGTAACTTATCTGCAGCCACCTTATCAGATAAATTTAATTTATGTGACTCATTGTAATGGGTAAGAGCCAGGGTGGCGCAGCAGGTAGAGTGCTGTACTGCAGGCCACTGAAGCTGACTGTAGATCTGAAGATCAGCGGTTCAAATCTCATCACCGGCTCAAGGTTGACTCAGCCTTCCATCCTTCTGAGGTGGGTAAAATGAGGACCCGGATTGTGGAGGCAATATGCTGGCTCTGCTAAAAAGTGCTATTGCTAACATGTTGTAAGCCGCCCTGAGTTTAAGGAGAAGGACGGCATAAAAATCGAATAAATAAAATAAAATAAAAATGGGACTCAAAAACCAAACTTGAAAGCAAACAGCATGTAGAACTTTCCTCCTTTCGCTCAGAGTGGTTCCCTTTCTTGGAACTCAGTAGCAGCCTCCCTTGCACAGGAGGGAAATATGATAAAATTGAAGGAAAATGTGACAGATTTTCTCTCCAGACAATGTTTGCTTACAGCTTAAACTATAAACTCAATTTATGAACATAAGGTTGATGACCAAATTTTTTGCAAAGTTTGTTAGGAGCCACCCCAGCACTGCAGAAGGACTTGGGAGGGCAACCACGGATAGATATGGGATGGCTAATTCAGAAAATGAAACTAGAGAAGGCCATTGACCATAGCAATCATCAGTCTGTACGCGTGACACTTTGAGGCCGCTCAGATTTAAGACCACATAACATGGGTGAAAGACGGCGCACCAGAAAGGTAGAGGTGACCCAAAATAAAAGGTTAATTTGGGCCACAGTTGATACTAAGGCAACATTAGATTGTCTTAAAACAGAGAATGCTACTAAATGGGTTAGAACAATCCAGTCATCTACTACTGGCTGGCTGGCAGTCTTCAACACATTGTCTGTAATATCCTGAAGAAACATCTTACTATTAAACTACAGATTATACAAAATGCAGCTGTGCGAGCAGTCATGGGCCTTTCTAGGTATGTCCATGTCTCTCCAGCCCTCCACAGGCTGCATTGGCTACCGATTGGTTTCCGGACACAATTCAAAGTGTTGGTTATGACCTATAAAGCCCTACATGGCGTCAAACCAGATTACTCACGGGACCACCTCCTGCTGCATGAGCCCCAGCGACCGGTCAGGTCCAACAGAGTTGGCCTTTTCCAGGTCCCATCCACTAGACAATGTCGTTTGGCAGGGCCTAGGGGAAGAGCCTTCTCTGTAGGGGCTCCGGCCCTCTGGAATCAGCTCTCCCCAGAGATTCGCACTACCCCCACCCTCCTCGCCTTCCACAAGAGTTTGAAGACTCACTTGTACCGCCAGGCTTCGGACCATTACATTCTAGCCCCCTGACCGATGAATGAAATATATGTTTCTTCATTTGGAATGGGAATGATTGATTTTTAATGAAATTTGGGTTTTTAGATTAGCTAGTTTTTAAATTTAATTGGATATCAGGACACTTTGTACTGTTTTTTAATATGTTGTGAGCTGCCCTGAATCCTCGGAGAAGGGCGACATATAAATCCAATAAATATATAAATAAACCTACAAAAAGAGCACAAATGGATAGATCCCATTGGTTTGATCCTGACTGTCAGCGACTAAAAAAATAATTGAAGGCAGCCATGAGGCTTGCCCAGCAGAATCCTACGGCTCACATACAAGCTGAGATATTGCACACAAGAAGGGAATATTAAAAAATCAATAACATTAAAAAAAACAAGTTTTGCCATTTCAATCTGGTCAGAATTCAAGTTGGCTGTCAGAAGAATATTTTGGCACTCTGTAGCAGGTGTCCTTAAGGAATGGAGATTTGCATTTGGCATAACATTCTCTGCTGAGGACTGGGAGAATTATTATCAAGGTTTGTTTGCTTCCATTGAACCTGCAGAGAAACTGTCTTTAAGCGGTGATCTAGTAAACCCTAGAACTCCTCCCCCCCCCTTGACCACCAGTCTCAGAAAAGGAGATACAATCCATCATTAAAAGCTTAAAGAACAAGAAAGCCCCAGGTGAGGGTTTGCAAGAATTATTCAAGAAATTTCCCAATTGGTGGGGTCCAGTATTGGCAGGTCTTTTTACACATATAAATAATACCTGCCATATGCCAGATGGGTGGGAAATGGCAACAGCTGTCTCCATATATGAAAAAGGAAATACAAATAAAAAGAATCCTAGTAATTATAGGCCCATTAGCCTGATTGACGTTGCAGCAAAAATATATGCTAGGTGCTTTTTGAACAGAATTGAAATCTGGGTAGAGGAAAACAATACCCTCACAGAATAACAAGCAGGTTTTAGAGAGAGCCAATCTATTATTGATAACTGCTTTGTCTTGAACCATCTAATTGCCAAATATGCATATAAAAGGAGATCAGTTTGCTGCTTTTAGAGCAGCATTTGATATGGCAAACAGAGAAGTGCTAACTAACATATCTTAAAATGTTTATTCTTATGGAGTAAACTAACATCAACCAGTGGAACAGCCTGCCAGCGGATGGTTGTGAACGCCCCAACTCTGGATGGACTGACATCTGGCTGGGGAGGTATAGGGTTTCCTGCTTGATCAGGGGGTTGGACTTGATGACCTGTAAGGTCCCTTTCAACACAAACAAACAAACAAATAAATAAAATCTCTTAACTTTGACTCCTAGCTTTGATTAAAGCCCTTTACACAGGTATTATTTGAGGGTATGGTATGGGGTTAATTGGCCCCTGACTAACAGGATTCACCCCTTCAATAAAGGGGTAAGGTAAGGGCCCAATTATTATTTAATTTATACACTACTAAAAAAAAAATAAAGGCAACACTTAAACAAGACAATATAACTCCAACTAAATCAAACTTCTGTGAAATCAAACTGTCTACTTAGGCAACACTGTCTACTTAAGCAACACTGATTGACAATCAATTTCACATGTGGTTGTGCACAGTAAACTTTGTACAGAACAAAGTATTCAATGAGAATACAGTGGAACCCCGACATAAGAGCTGCTCTACTTAAGAGCAACTCGAGATAAGAGCTGGGAGGGGAGAGATATTTTTGTTCTACTTACAAGCCCAAATTCGAGATACAAGCGCCAAGGAGCTGTCTCCTGAAGCCAAACGCTAACTTCCGCGTTCGGCTTCAGGAGACAGCTGCGAAGCGGCGCGCGTGTTTTAAAAGGTTGCAGCCGGCCTGGGGGGCTCGGGGGGGTGCTTGCAGCTTTCTTTCTTGCTCTTTTTCTTTCTCTCTTTTACCTTCCCTTCCTCTATTTCTTCTTTTCTTTCTCCTTCCCACCTTCTTCCCTCCCTCCCTCCCTTCACTCATTCCTCTCTTACTCTCCCCTTTCATAAGTTTTCTTGCTTCCTTCCTCTGTTCCTGTCCCTTCCCCCTTTCTTTCTTTCTTTCTTTCTTTCTTTCTTTCTTGCTCTTTTTCTTTCTCTCTTTTACCTTCCCTTCCTCTATTTCTTCTTTTCTTTCTCCTTCCCACCTTCTTCCCTCCCTCCCTCCCTTCACTCATTCCTCTCTTACTCTCCCCTTTCATAAGTTTCCTTGCTTCCTTTCTCTGTTCCTGTCCCTTCCCTCTTTCCTTCCTTCCTTCCCACCCTCCGTCCATTCATTCACCCATTCCTCTCTTGATCGCTTAAAGCCGGTCCCTGGTGCAAAAAGGGTTGGGGACCTCTGTCCTACAGGATTGGGTGGCAGAGAAGTTGAACATATGTAAATTTAAAAGTTTAAGAAAGTTTACAAGTTAAGTGAAAGAAACTTCGTTATTCATTTATATGTACATGTACATTTCTTCATTAAAAACATGTCTTTCTGCATAATTTAGACTAACTTTGTGAGTTTTTTGAGGGCTGGAACCAATTAAAATTATTTACATTAATTCCTATGGGGAAAAGTCGTTCGAGATAAGAGCTGCTCGACTTAAGAGCCCAGGTCCGGAACGAATTAAACTCGTATCTCGAGGTACCACTGTATTTCATTCATTCAGATCTAGGATGTGTTATTTGAGTGTTTCCTTCATTTTCTTGAGCAGTATATATCAATGACCTGCCAAGATTAATGAAGGATCCCAGAGTACACATGCCAATGATCCTAAATACTTAGTGTAGAAGTTTGTTTTATGCTAATAATAGGATTTTATTATTATATTCGCAAGGATTATGTAAGATATTAAGAAGATTCAGCTTTTATTGCCAGGATAACTCTCTACTGATTAGTCAATCTAAATAAAAAATAATGGTGTTTTGAAGACACCATCAGAGACATAGGTGGCAATTAGATGGTGAACCTTAGGATGATAAAATGAGACTGGCAATAATCTTGCTATTTTCCTCCCATTAAATTATATTATGTAACTGGTCACATCAACTATGGTAACTATTTTCTTCATTCACTTCATCATGGAAATGCAACTAAATTGACGTCACTCTATGTTAGCAAGAGATTACCCACATTGACAAAAAGAAGTAGGCTGACCAAGACTGCTGTAGTCATTAATACCTCATGACTGCATAAATTAAAATATGTGGTAATTATGCTAGCCAAGATTTTGTGGAAGCCTGATGCATTTTAGGTGAATCACCAATCTACTTTTGGAACTACTAATCTACTAATGGAGGCCATCTGGTTTCAGCTCTCTTGCTGGTGCTACTATTAAACAATATTTAATATTTAAGCTGTTTAGAACACTTTGTTCCCAAGAAAGCATGAATGAGGGGGATTAAATTATATCTGTGTTATACTTTTCTTTCTGATTGGTAATTAAATTGTCATTCATTGTGCTATATTATTCATTGCGCTTAGCCACATAGTACCTGGAAAAATATTTTTTCTCCTGTTCTACAAGACATTGTTTCAATGCTACTTATTTTTAACTTATACAGTGATGACTGCTGTGAAAACAAGGGTCATGCTTCTAAATATGAGGAATATCCTACTGCCTTGCAGTATTGTAAGACTTATAAGACAATATTTTAAATCAATTATTAACCTAGCACTTTGAAAGGATTGATTTGATACATAACGAGAAGCCTAAATTCAAAGAATAAGATGTGGGGGCAGCAAAGCAGCCTATCTCACAGTCTTTTACAAAGAACATGACCAAAATGAGAATTCAGCCATGGGTCTCAAAGAGGTCCTCTCAGCAAAATTGTTTTTAGGAAAAACAGAGAAGGAGCAAGCCATAGTAATGAAACAGTTTGGATGTTTAGGTATATCAGAAGATCAGGAGCCCCCAAACCTAGCAACTTTAAATCTTGTGGACTTCAACTCCCAGAATCCTCCAGCCAGCTATGCTATGTATTGGATTATCTCTAGCTAGGGCTGGGTAGTGGTTATATTTCCACCCTTGCTCTACTTGACTTCAATGCAGCTTTTGAATCTAGTATCCTTCTGGATCAGCTCAGAGGATTAAGGGCAGGTGGCACAGTGTTGTGCTGGTTCACATTCTTTCTCCAGAGCGTAAATAAATATAAGGTCTAGTCATTCCCATTTAAATGCCAGAGATTGTTAATAGACATATACAAAATGAATGCAACTTTAGATAATAATAATAATAATAATAATAATAATAATAATAATATAATAATAATAATTTTTTAAATAATTTATTAGATATGTATGCCGCCCCTCTCCGAAGACTCGGGGTGGCTTACAACAATAATAAAAACAATATTATAATGGAACAAATCTAATATTTAAAAAAAAGCATATAAAACCCTATCATATTTAAAAACCAAACAACACATACATACCAAGCGTAAAATATAAAGAGCCTGGGGGAAAGGTGTCTCAACTCCCCCATGCCTGGTGGTATAGATGGGTCTTGAGTAGTTTACGAAAGACAAGGAGGGTGGGGGCAGTTCTAATCTCCAGGGGGAGTTGATTCTAGAGGGCTGGGGCCACCACAGAGAAGGCTCTTCCCCTGGGGCCCACCAAACGACATTGTTTAGTCGACGGGACCCAGAGAAGGCCAACTCTGTGGGACCTTATCGGTTGCTGGGATTCGTGCGGTAGCAGGCGGTTCCGGAGGTACTCTGGAACTCTGGTACTCAAGATAATAATTTCTTTAAAAGAGGTAGGCATTCCTAGCTTTATTTCTAATCAATTTCAAAGTAAAAAAATACAGTATTTTTCAGAGTATAAGATACACCTCCCCCCCCCAAAAAAAGAGGCTGAAATTTGGGTGCATCTTATACTCTGAATGTAGCTTTTTCAAAGCTTTCCCCCCCCCCCCAGTCCTAATAAGGTAGTAATGATCTTCCCAGCTCTTCCCGTCTTGCAGGCTTATTTTCATTGCTACTCCCTCCAAAAAAAGATTTATTTAGACCCAATGCGGTGCTAATTATCTTCCCGGCTTGCAGGCTTGTTTTCATTGCTACTCCCTCTGAAGATTTTTTTCAGCCCTAACCAGGGGATAAAATAATGTGCTGAAGCTGACCAGACTAAGGACACCAACCTCATGGACACCTAGTAGGTAGATTTACCCCCCTATTTTCCTCCCCCAAAACTAAGGTGCTTCTTATACTCCGGTTCATCTTATACTCCAAAAAATACGGTAAATAATTCCATTGGGTTCCTGTTAAGAGTAGGCTTTTGAAATGATTTTTCTTGGAGAAGGATGACTAACGCTTGTTATATAATGTCCTTGATGATTCTTATGTACAGGAAAGGTGGATAAAGCATAAACAACATTAAAAATGTACTTTTCCATTATGAGTAACTTTACTAATTTGTTTTGTTCCTTGACAGTATTGCTAGGAAACAGTTGATATTCAGTTACTATATAGGTCTTAGCTAAGCTACTTCAGACCGAATTCTTGCTCACAAACAAGAAGCATTCAAGCATTTAAGATGTATAGATCAGTGTTTTTCAACCAGTGTGCCGTGGCACACTAGTGTGCCGTGAGACATGGTCAGGTGTGCCGCGAAGCTCAGAGAGAGAAAGAAAGCAAGAGAGAGAGAGAGAGAGAAAGAAAGCAAGAGAGAGAGAGAAAGAGAGGGAGGGAAGGAGAGAGAGAGAGAAAGACATAGAGGGAGGGAGGGAGAGAGAAAGAGAGCAAAAAAGAGAGGAAGGAAGGAAGAGAAAGAAAGAGGAATGGAGAGAGAAAAAGAAAGAGGAAGGAAGGGATAGAAAGAGGGAGAGAGAAATAGAGCGAAAGGGAGGAAGAGAAAATTTTTGTCCAAACTTTTTTTAGCCCCCCCGCCCCGCCCCACTCAATGTGCCCCAGGGTTTCGTAAATGTAAAAAATGTGCCGCGGCTCAAAAAAGGTTGAAAATCACTGGTATAGATCATACAGATCAGATAACCAAGAGCTTTTGTTACTTTCTCTGCGAAAAGTCTTATTCCTGGAGATCATTTCATTTCATTCATTAATGAGTTCCTTCATTTGCCTATATATATATATCTTTAAAGTTAAAATATTTTTTTATGTTAAAAGATTTCTCTGTAAAAGTTTCCTGTTACATAAATAACTGTTTTCTTATTAGCCTCCAGTCTCATGTTCAGGGATCAGAAATTTAATGAAACCCTTTAAACCAAATAAAGCCCCAGGTTCAGGTTTTATTATGTGTGAAATAATATTAAAGAAACCATTTGCACGGTGCATTCCAGGGTTAGCTTGCCAGTCCCAAACTCAGACAACACAGTGAAATGCAATTGAGTCCAGATATTTATTTTCTTGTATCTAATACACAGAATCTTGGCAGACTAAAGCTATTGTCTTCTAAGATATTCAATTTACCCTGGGAGTTTATAATCTAAAATGTCTGAACCTTTTCTTCCTTCTCCAATCCAACTTAGTCTCTTGTCCTGGCTCCTTCTTTGGAATGTGTTCCTTCTCCCTGGGAAACCACTGTGCTATTGCTGACATTCCTCCTCACTCCTTCTTCAGCTCATGTTCTAACACATAGGAATCTGGATAGGTCAACCGTAGATAATCTAAGGGTAAAATGTTGGGGGTTTGGGGATGACACTATGGAGTCCAGTAATAAGTTCCACGCTTCGACAACTCGGTTACTGAAGTCATATTTTTACAGTCAAGTTTGGAGCGGTTAATATTAAGTTTAAATCTGTTGTGTGCTCTTGTGTTGTTGTGGTTGAAGTTGAAGTATTCGCCGATAGGCAGGACGTTGCAGCATATGATCTTGTGAGCAATACTTAGATCTTGTTTAAGGCGTCTTAGTTCTAGGCTTTCTAGGCCCAGGATTGAAAGTCTAGTCTCATAGGGTATTCTATTTTGAGTGGAGGAATGAAGGTCTCTTCTTGTGAAGTATCTTTGGACATTTTCAAGGGTGTTAATGTCTGAGATGTGATATGGGTTCCAAACAGATGAGCTGTATTCGAGGATGGGTCTGGCAAAAGTTTTGTAAGCTCTTGTAAGCAGTGTGAGATTGCCAGATTTCATTTTTTACAGCAACACATCATTCAAAGATACCACTATAGGTTTGAGATTTTGATATAAACACACACATATACACCAATATGTGAGAAGGGTAAAAGAGATGATTTGGCTAACTAGCACTCACTCAGTTTGCTAAATTAGATCAGCAAAATGTATGGTAAACAACTGCAGAAAAAACTAATTGCTTGGCTTGAATCTAAAGACATTTTGAGGGATGAACAGGCTAAGTTTAGAACAAAACAATCAACAGTTGATTATGCCTTGGTGCTGCAACATCTAGTAAAAAAAAGTACTATACGTCCATAATTCAGGACAATGCTTTTATGCAGCATTTATTGATTTCAGGTCAACCTTTGACACAGTATCCATTAAACTGCCATAAATTCAAAGATACCACAACTGACAAACCTCTACTACTGCTGCTCATTAAAATGCAAGAAAATATAATACTGAAAGTCAGGTACACTAATTGAAGTAACTGAGAACTCGAAGAAATGTTTTATTTTGAAATAATTCCAATTTCCTTTTTAAATGCTGTAGGAAGAGGGAGAAATACATTTCAAGTTCATTAGTTCACCATTTCAGTTCACCATTTCATATACTTTTACAAGATAATAAATTATTGTTCCTTGTATAATGTTCTGAAGAGGTTTTTCATCTAATTAATTATTTCATATGTATTACAAAGCTGTAAATATAGCTTTAGAATTAAATGTCAAGCATATGCTTTTATGGGGATTTTAAATTCAAGCTTCCAATGCAGATGGCAATCTTTAAAATAGTGAGAAATTTTTAATTAAAGGTTAAAAACAAGCATACAAGTCTAGTGTTTGGAAATGTGGGTAGTTTTTATTAAATAGATCTGTACAATGCTGTAACATTGAGAATATTATTGAATTGCAATATTTTAGTGCAAGTAACACAATATACACTATCCAGAGTCCCTGTCTGAGGGAGATGGATGGTTAAGAAACAAGAAATATAAATAAATGAAATTATCAAGAGCTTGCGACACCTTTTTTTTTATGTTTTGAGACCTACAAAACAT